>NC_134172.1:53952213-54255243 GCF_964188355.1 Buteo buteo | reverse complement strand
CAGAAATCAACTGCTATCTTTTGCTTGACAATTAGTTGACCAATTAGGTGAGCATGGATCATATGGCCAGTATTCAGCCCTCCCACTCTCTTTTCCTGCCATCACTTGTTAAAGAAAGAGGGATGAATTTGTAACAAAAATGGAGTAAATCCTTCAGGTAGCTGTTTTAATCTTCATGACAGCATTGCATGTTTTCATACAATGTTTTTGCCAGATGTCCTCAATATAGGTTTCAAAGCAAGCTGTTTATTTTTAAAAGGCAAGGCCTTTCACCTTCTACAAAAATAAAGACCTTTTAGGGTTTAAATACGTACAGTCAGAAAAATGTCACAACACTTCGAAGAACATTGCAGATGTAGCATTTAATCCTGCTCCATTTAATTCTTAATATGTTAAAGCTAATATGGGTTTAACTAAATCCCATGTTAAATACCCTAGATGCCATTCTGTTCATACTGAGAATAAATGCATTTTGCAGCTACATAGTGCCATGGCAACTTAGAGGTGCTAAAGCATGGTTTGCCAACTGTTGTATGTACCTTGCCTCTTCTGCTATCTCTAGCTTTTACGAAATTCAAGATTGGGTAGTTTGGCAAGCTGGAGCACATTCCTAAAATGGAGAGGTACATACATGTAGTAGGTTTCTTTTATCCTTTTTATATAAATAAGAAAAGTTTGGAAGTGAAGCTTAATTAGTGAATTGCAGAACCTTTATCTTAAACAAAAACACCCACAAACTGAACAACCCCACCCCAATAATATGCATCTTCTGATTTTAAGTACAAGGCATTTTACGTGTGGGGAGCTTGTTTACTACAAAAATAATCATCTGTTTGGGCTTTTGTTTGCTTCTCTACAATGAACAAGGTGTCAGTTATCAGTGACATACACCTTAGCTAATTTGAACTGCGAGATATTAAAAAAACCCTTGGTGATTAGCTTTTTTTTTTTACATATGCTACAGTAATACTACAGTAATTAAAATGCATGCTAATATAGTTAAAGGCATACAATTATAACTTTTGTTTTGAAATGTATGCCAGACAGGTAATTTGCTAGGTTTAGACAACATGTAAAGGTAGAACATGTCATTTTTAAATAATATAGTCATTGATCAGGCTCTTTTTTGCCTCCTTTCTACACTTCTTTTGATGTAACCAAGGCAAATTGGATTGTCTGACATGAACTGAGGTAATATGGATGGGAAGAAAACACAGGAAGGGAACTATCTTGATGATCTGCTTGGTTTTGCTTATTTTTTTTTAAATCACCAGAAAGTCACCTTCTAGAAAAGAATGACTTGTTGAATTCTTGTGCTTCATCAGCACCAAGAAAGGATCGCCATAGCAACAGGAAAAGACTATGCATTGTAAGAATACCCACAAGCTGAACAAGGTAATGGTTTAAGATAATGTCCCAGTAGCATGGCAAAATGCCAGCCAGGGGTGGGAAGGAAGGGAAGCAGCATTTTTACAATGGCAAAGAAATTTAAAAAGAACTAATATTGTAAATGTGAAATATATGTGAATTCAAGGCTAATGGAAAGTTCAAGACAATGAATCAAGAAGCTGTATGGCCCATTTGTCTGGGGAGCAAAACAACAAGGTTTCTTATTGATAAATCCCTGAACTTGTCTCTAAGGGTCAACTGCAAGTGACTGATGTGTGTCTTTATGATTTTCCCTTTGGCCTCTCTGTTACGGCATCCAAAATGTTTTGCAGCTAGCAGGAGATGTCCACGCAGTAACTACATAGAAGAGTTTAAGGCAAACATTTCATGTAGGTCAGCCGTCAAGCAGAACCTGCTTAACATCTATTAATTATCCTTAAGGTCTGATCCACCACTGCCGTTTAGAGGTGAAAGGATCATTGTATTTGCCTTCTGGTGTATCTGTCCTATTTGGACACTTATCTTCGATCCTCTCCTACAACATTTTTCATTCCTCAAAGTTCAATTCCACAGTATTTGAGAAGAAAACTATAAAACTACACTTAATTCAAAATATGAATTGGGATGAGTGCAGAGTATGACACTGAATGAGATTTAAACCATATGATACTTGCCACAATTTTTTTCCTGATTTGCTCTTTCCACTACAAACCACCCATCCTCAACTCTCATGTTTTGTTAACATCTATTTGAAATTAAATAGGTGACATAACAATAAACATTACAGATAAAAACATGTACGAAATAAGAAATCCTGTACCTAGTAACTGATGTTTTCAAAGCCATGTTCTTTGCAACCATTTCTTTGTGGCAGAGTGCATGTGACTGTTGCTTTAGCATCACTACAAGTGTTTCTGTGAATTTCAAAAGAGCGTCTTGTCCTTGCCCCTTCAGCTGTTTTAGTGAAGGAGTAAATTCACACTGAGAGTACTGAAACTACTCCAGCTCTGGAGCCAGTGGGAACCATTACTTACACCTCTGATTTTTCCACTTTCTCTTTCAACACAATTTGTGTTAGAAAGTCTTCTAGTAGGGTTTGGGAAACATAAAAAAATCCTCAGTGCAAACTGCCAATTTGCTAACGCAAAGTGACACTAAACCCAAACATTTTCATTTACCAGTCATCAAGATCATCTGTGTGCAAGGTTGCACAATCTACAGTATATAGTTTTCCTGAGACTGAAACAGAGTGAGCTGTGTCAGAGATAGTTTTAAAAAGACCGAGTTGTTTTTACCCGATACTGATAAATGAGTTGCTGCGATACCTCCTCTTTGTATCATGGAAGTGTCACCCAGAAAGTCAGGAATTGTTCACCCACACCTGAATGTCCTTTCACTCCTGCCCTGGTGAAACACCACTCCCTTGCTGTGAAATTTCTTTCTACCATAAGTTACCTGACATTGTTGCTCACCTCAGTGTACAGCAGTCCCTCACTACAAGTCTTTTAAAGCAGTATCATCTTTTTCCCTCTATTGCTGCAGAGCACTGGAGAGGACAAGAAGAGGTGTCCCTAGCTCCCAGTCCTACTAAAGCTTCTCATCACCAAAAATGAAGGCGGGTCACTTGCACTCTGGCTGTCCATGACTGAAACAGTCAAGTTCAGCTATGGCAATGAGATTTTTTTACTGGGCAGAAGTTAACAGACAACTTGAGCCAACCGAATTGAATGCTGTATATTCCTTGATATCCTTCATGCTGGCTCCATGACCGAGTACTGCAATCAATCCAGAAGAAAATGTGTAAGTTTGTAATCTGTCAGGTGAACAAAGCTGAATCACCTCAGCAAAAGTTTCCAAGACAAGACTGAGCCAACACAAGGACAAGCATAGTAGCACGTCGAAAGGACAAACAAGACCTCCTTCTTTTAACACCGGGAGCTATTAGGAACAGCTCAACTATCTTGAATAAATCCCACCACAGTCTTTTACTAGCTTGCTGCTTGTAGGAAAAAGAAACCAACCAAAATTAACAACCAAAAGCCATTAGCTGCACAAGATTCACAGCAGCAGTGCCTCCTCAAGAAGTTTATGACACACTTTTTAAAGACATGAGTCAGTGAGGTATCTTTTAGGAAATGCGCTTTTATAGAAACAGGAGCATGAAACATAACCTTCAGGTACAAACTGACCTATTAATTTCAGAGAAGAAAGGGACTACTAATTTGTGGTGAAAAAATTCAAGTAGGAGATTGCATGTTACAAACAGCAAAAAGACATACTGAAATCCTACAATGGCATGGCAGTAAGGAGGGAATGACAGGTTTTAGAGCATAATACTGCTTGTATAGATGTTTGGGACCCTCAGCCCTGGAATATCTGCCTCTCCTTACAAACCTCTGTCCTATTTCTCTACTGAAGAAGAGCTGAAAGGAAATGTTGCAAGGAGTTGTTTGACACTGCAAGAAAAAAAAAAAATCCAAACCCCAAAGGTGTGATCTTGGCACATACTGTTAAAGAAAGACATATATACCTGTCCCCTCTCATATAAAAACTGTCAGATAGATGCATCCCCAAACACAACAGGCAAAGACTAATTGGTATTAAAATCATTATGGACCCAGTTTTTCCTCTAGCATTTTCATTTTATACCACTGTAAACCCATCAGCTTTGCCAGGACAGTTTCTAATTTACACCACTACAAGTGAAATCAGATTCAGGACAAAACAAAAGAGAGGGGTTGACATACACCCGACCTTATACATCTAAAGGGAACAGATTTTTTTTTTTAATTAAGTATTTATCTGACACCCAAGAAGCAAAATAGAAAAAAACCCTCAAAATTCAGGCACAACATATACTTTCAAAGACCGTCAGTCACAAAGCAGGATAAGATTGCTGGGATCAGCAAATTGTTTTGGCTTTCCAGCATTTTCAGCATGAGATGAATACAATCATGACTAATGGGATTTCCCATTAAACATGGCCTAAGGAAAGCAGACATTTCAGAAAACAAATCAGCACTTCATATAAATATACTTATGACTAAAATTAGATTTACTTTTTTTGTATGAAGCTGACTACAATATACTCACTTATTGGGAATACAGCAGAAGAAATGCTACTGTACCTTATTTATCTGTACTTGCAACCTTTTGCCGACTACATACCCAAGAGTACAGAGAAAGTGCTATCGCAGCAGCTAGGTCAAAACTCAACATTCAAACAGTGTAAGACTTACGGAAAAGAAAAATAAAGCAGAATATTAAAAAAAGGCAAGGAAAATATCCTGTAACTGCATTTAGAAGTGGTGGCAAATCCCTGTCCTGCAGTCATCTATCAATCACATCCACTCAGGTTTGTTTTTCCTTACAGAGGGTGGACGTATTTCTTCTCTGAACTGCTCTGCTGAGCTAACAAGGCACACACCCCAGCTTACCTGAATCTAAGTGCCACGGGTCGGTAGCGGCTGACATTGGTGGGATGGTGAGTGGAGATGCTCCACAGTTGGATTCCACCAGTTCTCCTTGGATGTGGACGTGAGAGGAGGTGTTGGTAGGTCTCAGAGCTGCTTTGAGTGGAGCAATCTGGTTGAACTGTACTCTTGATAGGCAGCCAGTGAATCCTGGAGTGTTGTATTTATATATATCTTGGTCAATCTTCCCAATTTCTATGGGAAATTAAGGAAGGAAAAAAAAAAAAGATTAATGAAAGCAATTCATTGCTTTGGAAAGCAAGGTTGGTCTGAACACTTGATTCCCAGAGCTCAGTTCCCAAGTCTCTCTCTCAGGAGACTGAGAACTTGTCAGACCCTGCCAGGTTTCTTTACATTTCATTACAGATTAAAGCTGGAAACCTTCAGGCCTTGATGTGACTCAGTTGCACTGCTATGCTATCATTAAAATGAAAGGCTGGTATGAAGGAGTCACTGGTCAGGAAAAAAATCTTTTCCCCAAGAAGAAGTGGCAAAAGACAAGGCAGAGGGCCAGTCATTGCCAGGGTCTCTCCTCCCAGCTGAAGCTGCTGCTGCGAGAGATGCCCCTTCCTCCACCCTGGCCCATCATCCTCTAGCCCCTTTTGGTGGGCTGGGACCACTCTGGTTCACTCCCATCACCCTCCTGTCTCCTTACCAGGAGACCAAGTGTCCCTTCACCATGAGACCAAGTGTCCCTTTGCCAGGGGACCACGCGTCCCTTTGGCCCGAGGTAGAAAACTGCCCCTCTCCAGACTCTTTTCTTCCCCCGAAGTGGTGAGAGGTGGCAGGAGCCTGCCCACCCCTGCTGCAGGCTGAGGAGCAGCGTGCATGCTCCCACACCTCCGCAACCGGGCCTACGTCAGCTGAGAGCCTGCCACGAGTCGGCCATTTTATACCTCGCTGCTGTGGGCTGATAGGCAAACTGGCAGCTGGCATCCACGAGCAAAGCACGGGGCTCTGCCATTGCTCTCTAAAACAGCCATCGTCCCTCAAAGTCACTCCCCAAGTAGCTTTTTCCCTTCTGAAACACCAGTTAAAATGATCCCAAAATGGTAGCCGTAAAACGTGGCACATGCCCTTACTACCCAGGAACCTGCAGGCTGGTCACAGCTGTTTTAATTCTGCCAGGACCTGTTGCGACAACCTGAGTCACAACTGAAACAAAACCAGCACTCTCTGTCAGCTGGCTGCGTTAGCGGGGGTATTAACATTTCAAAGCCTCACTGCAGTGTCTAATATAATATTTACATGGTGGTGACGAATTTGGCTTCCTTTCATGGAGTGAATGGAAAGGATGCACGGCAGCATCATGTTTGTGCTGTGCCAGGGAGTATTGCTCTGGAGGCACTGAGACACTTCCAATCACCTTTCCCTGGGTTGGCAGGGACAGGAGTTAACGTCTGGCCCTTGAAGTCAGGGGAAAAAGTCATACTGAGCTGAGCAAAGCACGATGATATCCGAGGGACAGAGAACAGTGAGCAGCCCCAGGTTGTTCAAAGGCAACCTTTTCAGATAGGAAATGATAAGGATTTGAAAAATGGTGTTTCTGGAAAAAAAGACGTCTGTAAATCACAAGATTGTGTCATAAAAAAGAAAGAAAGGAAAACAGAGGTGGGACAGAGAGGATTCTCCTGAGAAGTGTGAGGAGAAAGTGGGAAAGAGTTTTATTGTAAGAGTTTGGGGAAGAGCTGGGAACCAAAGCTCATCTGGGTTTGAGTTTTTCTACCAAAAAAAAAATTAAATCAAATCAGAATTATTAGAAAATGCATTACTAACCTTTTGGATGAGTCTGTGTTCTAACCAAACCAGGACCAATTATATGAGGTCTGAGCTGCTGAGTGGGGTCCCTAAAAACTACCATGATACGTATGTCATTACTATTCCTAAGAGTACTTATGGTTTTGCATCAGGGATATGTACAAGGAGTTTCAAGGCTACAAACCAGGCAGGGCATTTCAAGTACACTTTATTTTGGGGTTTACATGTTAAAGATGAAGTGGGGGAAAACTGGTGGAAATTGGACAAATCTTGAGCACAATTAAAACAACTTCTTGGTTTTCACACAGAACTAAGCTGTACCTCTTCTGTCTTTGCAACCATATTAGAATGATAAACACAGAACATATAAATCCCACCCTCACCTAGCATAAGGACACAAAAGGAAGATGCATAATCTGAAAATTAGTTGCATTAGATCCTTATGTGATCCACTGTACAAGAATGGATTTTCTATTCCCCCCATTTTCCCTTTTCCTTCTTGTTTGAGAACATCTTTTCTCTGCCAGTGCTTATCCAGCCTGTATCAATATTACAGCCACAGTTCACAAGCTGGCAGTGAGCAGTGACTACCACCTGTGACAAAGTGGAAACATGCTCAGGACTCAGCTAGAGACTAGTTTAAATGCATTAAAATAATGTTATTAGTCATGTGAGTCTCATCCAGCTCTCCTTTAAAAAAGCAGCTTGACCAAACAGCATCTCCTTCAAAAATTTGATAGTAAGTAAAAAAACACACACATGCATGCACACTTTCCATAGTTAGTAGAAAACCTGTAGAAAAGCCAGAGTTCATGCATTCAAATGCTACTTGTAGAGCTTATCACTCAGACAAGCTTCCTATGTGACCACAATATTCACTGCCTCTTATTTCAATTAAATATTCATGGTATATTCAGTGAATAGCTGCAATTTTGAGTAATCCTTATAATTTAAGAAACAATTAGAAGACCATGTTTCTCTTGAAATGCTGTAACCGCTGTCAATAACAGTTTAGTGACTACCTTTTATTCACATTTTTATATATTCTGAAGAACTTCATGCAGCAATGCTAATAGCCTCCCACTCACGATCCTGAATGACAAGAACAAAAATCTATGAATATGATTGTGCTACTTTAGCAGCTTCAGCACCATTCTTGTCTAACTCTGTGACAATAAGTGATGGATCCTGAAAGAATTAAAGAAAAAAACCCCAAACCCTAACAAGGCACCTTGCTGAAGACCTGCATTTTTTTTTAAAACATTGCACAAATGAGGGTTGTGCAATTCACCTTGTGCAGATTTACCACCAACTCTCATCACATCAGTGCTAAAACAAGATGGATTGATTTCTATGACTGTGAACATGTTCCTTCCCGTGCGTGTCCCATGGGGCTCAGCACGCCGATACTCTCTGATGTTACGCCATTATACTTTGCCTCCCTGTGTATTTGAGCCTGCTATAAACCCATCCCTGGAGAGTGTAATGATGATATAATTAAATATGGCTTTGTTGTCATGACTAAAATTCAATTTTCTCCCTATAACAAAGAGGGGAAAAAAAGAAAAGAAGATGACAAACACATTATTTTAAAAAGGGAAATGTACAGTGCAACTACTTTGTATTGTTCTAATTTTCAGCACATGAGCTAGTGAAAAGTCATATAAATATTATAGTATACAGTATTATCATTCCCTAATAGGAACATTAGTATTAATGCTTTCAGATCTGATGCAGCAATCTTCTGCTGGCACCCTACCCACAAGCATTTCTGTAATGAAAGACTTCCAAAAATACCACTTATAGGCCTTTTTTAACTTCAGTTGGTTTTAACCATTTGCTTCCTTGATCACATAACCTGCTGACTTGAGATGAAGACCATGATTACAAGACAGAGACCATTCAGGCAAACCCATTCTAGCACAGATGCACTGCAGTATACAAATCCTTAATACTGAACATTCACACAATAACTACACAACTGCCTACCCAGATTACTTAAACATTTAAAAAATGTATATAACTAGTACACAGTATATTAAGAACCTCACAGATGTTACACCGTCTTGTGTGTTATCATTCACTGAAGATATACTTAACATCAATTACCTGTTATTTATGTTTTGTTATTTCTTTAACAGTAAAAAGATATAGGAATTTAATCTTCAGTTACTTGTTTTGATTTCAGGGCTTATTTTCCACAGCTGTGGCAGAAACGTGCCACATAGTGATGAAAATAATACTATTTCTCTATTGAAAATTATGTGCTGCTATTGAAGAAGCTCTTTTCCACCCAGGTGAAAAGATGTAAAGAACATCTATTTTCAAGCATACTTATGACACAAGGCACCATTAATGAGTACCCAACAAGTTGAAATTCATTATTCTATGAATCTAGAAGAAAACAAGCAAAAATAAATTGTATAGAGGAAAAAATTGTGGCTGGACCTGTGCATAAGTAACAAATGTATAAGTAGCACATAGCAATACTAATCAGTGTAATTAAGTTATCTATTTTTTAAGCCTTTTTGCCCTTACTACGTTACCTGTAGACGCAGAGTTGGGGCTCCTGCCTAGGCACTATTACAAGACAAACAAATAAACAGTTTGGTTCAGATTATTACCAAAGGTGATCTAGTTAGCATGCATCGATGAGCTACTTGTGGAAGCAGACATGTTGCCAAATACAGTTTTTATCTACTCTCTCCCTTCTCTACTTTCCATATCTATGAGTAAAAGATTTATAGAGTAGCAAAAAGGGCCATAGCACTTCTAATAGCACAAAAAGTTATCGCACTGCTGGAGAGGTCCATCTCCGCTTAATTCTACCATTTATTTTTTATCCATTCTTGTAGCATCACTTAGACTAGAGAAAACCAGCCTGATTTAGTGGAAAATAGATTATGTGTTTGGTCCCACGGTCCTGAGCAGGTTTTTGATAGATGAAACAGAAATGCTTTCTAACTATGTAAAGTTCCCCATGTGAGGATCCTAGAATGATTTGCATGTACACAAGGCTCTGCAGCACAAAGCTACACAATCCAGCACAGTACTGTGCCATACCAGTACAGTCATGCCACATGTGGAAAGACGGCCTCAGACTGTGTTACACACTGACCTCAGAAAAAGGGAGAGAGGGTCAGCCGTGAGGGAAAAGGGAAACGCTCCCACTGCAAATCTTTGTAAACATACAAAACCTGGTTTTATTAAACACAGGTGCTGAACATCTCTGCTGAATATCTTTTCTATTCTAGCTGATCTGTACATTTATTTCTTTATAGGACTCTGAAATGCAGATCGATACAGGAAGTTATAAATTCTGAACCTTGCACAGTGTTCAATACATACAGAGAGAATCAAGGCATCTATTTATTGTGAATTATGTTCCATTAGGAAGGAAATGCAACAGAACTTGAAGTACAGTTTGTGGGTATGCACAACAATGTATGTAATAAATATCCTGTTATGAATTCCCTTGGAGTTTTCCAGTGATGCCCTTCAAAGTAAAAGTAAGGCATAGCTAAGGGTACTTCTGGCACAGCAAGGCTCTCAGTAACTGTTATAGCTATCTAGGTCTTCTTCTTTGACAGTGGGAAAGCTCTGCCCGAAGTAGCACATAGTAGGGCAGGGAGAATAAAAGCACTATATACTGGAGTGATTTTGGTTGTGACAGAAGATGCCTTTTAAACAAAGGAAAGTCTCAGCAGCACAACCAAAGCCCTTTCAGTTTAACATACACAGGACATCATCTGAGTTTTGCTTTGAAAATGGTGAAAAATCCAGCTGTTTGGATTTAGGACAATGACCTATTTATATGTGCCCTTTTACGCCCAGAAATACAACAGCTTAATGATCCTGGAAAGAAAGTAACCATATCAGTAGTGGGAGAAGTTCAGCTTTGCCACAGTGTGATATTTCTGGCTGAACTACCAGGATGCTGTACTATTTCACTTAAGATTAAGCATCCACTCAGCAGGTAGATAGAAGGTAATCCATTATAAATCTCTATAACCCTTAAGCTAGCTGTACTAAATTGAGCCTAAATTATCTCTATATAATATTTTAATAGACTGCACAGGTGAATGCACTGATTCAATTAAATGAACCACTAATTGCTTTTGGGTCAACCTTAGCAATAGATTTTCTCTTCGAAATAAAGCACCGTGTGCTCTCTTGTCCCCTGTACTCAGGAAGATATCTTGTTACATTACCTGCTGCTCAAAGATCAGCCCAATCAGCATCTTAAGCATGTCTCTGTTACTGCATCAGGCTCCATATAATAGAAAGCAGTTTAAACTCTGCGGAAAGGAAGCTATTGATTTCAAGAAGTCACAGTCCACAGAGATTACTAAAGCATTTTCTCTTACTTGCAGTATTTTATGCCTAGATGAGCAGTTCAATGCAACATCAAACCCTGGCATCTGCCAATACTTGAGGACTGGCATGGCGTAAAAACCCGAGAGAATAAATAAATTAGCACACAGTCATAGGGAGAACCTATCTGGGATGGCACATACCTGCTAGACCAAAGCCACAAGGCTAAAAAGTCCATGTCAGGAGCAACTACTATACACCCAAAAGGGGGATAACACTGGATAAATTCTGACATATGGCCTGGGTCTTCTGGTGAAAATCCTCCAGCATGAAGATCAAGCACCTATTTGCTTACTGTCTGTTTGTATCTTCTCTGTCCTAAGATCAGCAATTTCTATAAAAAAGCATACTAATACCACTTAACTGTGTAGATACCACATGTGATATCAGCTATGCTAAACACCCGCAGTACAAAGCAAAGAAGCTAAACTCCCAGAATGACATTTAATGAGATGCAGTTAATGTAAAACCGCAAGGCAGGTATGGGTGCTGAACTAAGCTACTATAAAGACTTTCCATGGCCCTCAAATTTCCCTGGCTTTTCATTTCAGTCTCTGCATTAAAATTCAGTAAGTGTTCCAAACTGAGTATAAAACAACAGGAACTTTATTTTGTCCATTACTCAAAACTGAGCTAGCGCATACTGCTCTCTGGACACTTGTACCAGTAGAACAAGATGCTTTTTTTAAATGTTGAACAAGATGCTCAACATTTACGGAGAACTTGTTACAGGGGTGCTGGGAGCAGCAAAGGGGCACGCGGGTCCTGAGAACAGGGACATGAACACCACAGGACCCAAGCGCAAATGACTACCGACTGCTCTTTATGCAAAAATTCAGATCCCATGTAGGAGACATGCTTTTTTCAGTCCACAGGTCTGCAAGGGCCAGGTGGTATGCAGATGCCTCCCCACATGTCCCTTTCCTGTCACGCTAATACGCTTACACTGCCCAGGGGCCTGCAGGGATGGAGAAGCTGTGGGGTGGCCTCCAGCCCCCATGGGGCTGGGATAGCCATCCTATCACTCCCTCTTCTGGCACACGTCATGAGAGACTCACTGTGCCCTTCACTCTGGACCCCTGATCAGATTCCAAAGTCAGAAGCCTTCAGACATGCCTACACCTGATTGCTTTCCAGAGCATTCAGGTGCTGCCCGCAGTATGGCCCCATTGTGTGACACAGTCCTTCTGTGGCTATTTTAACTTTTTCATGGAATGGTTTGGGTTGGAAGGCACCTTAAAGATCATCTAGTTCCAACCCCCCTGCCATGGACAGGGACACTTTCCACTAGACCAGGTTGCTCAAAGCCCCATCCAATCTGGCCTTGAACACTTCCAGGCATGGGCATCTACAACTTCATTTGGTAACCTGTTCCAGGGCCTCACCACCCTCACAGTAAAGAATTTCTTCCTAATATCTAATGTAAATCTACCCTCTTGCAGTTTAAAACCATTACCCCTCATCCTATCACTACACTCCCTGATAAAGAGTCCACCCTCTGCTTCTCCTGTAGACCCCCCCTCTAAGTACTGGAAGGCCGCCATAAGGTCTCCCTGCAGCCTTCTCTTCTCCAAGCTAAACAACCTCAACTCTCTCAGTCTGTCCTCATAGGAGAGGTGCTCCAGCCCCCTGATCATCTTTGTGGCCCTCCTCTGGACCTGCTCCAACAGGTCCATGTCTTTCTTATGTTGGGGGCCCCAGAGCTGAACGCAGCAGGTGGGTCTCATGAGAGTGGAGTAGAGGGGAAGAATCACCTCCCTTGACCTGCTAGCCACACTTCTTTTGATGCAGCCCAGAATGCGATTGGCTTTCTGGGCTGTGAGTGCACATTGCTGGCTCATATTTAGTTTTTTATCCACTAATACTCCTAAGTCCTTCTCTGCAGGGCTGCTCTCAATCCACTCATCACCCAGCCTGTATTTGTGCTTGGGATTGCCCTGATCCAGGTGCAGGACCTTACGCTTGGCCTTGTTGAACTTCATGAGGTTCACACAGGCCCACCTCTCAAGCCTGTCAAGGTCCCTCTGGATGGCATCCCTTCCCTCCAGCGTATCAACCGCACCACAGAGCTTGGTGTCGTCGGCAAACTTGCTGCGGGTGCACTCAATCACACTGTCCATGTCACCGACAAAGATGCTAAACAGCACCAGTCCCAGTACTGACCCCTGAGGAATACCACTCATCACTGGTCTCCGCTCAGACATCGAGCCATTGACCGCAACTCTTTGAGTGTGACCATCCAGCCAATTCCTTATCCACTTAATGGTCCATCCATCAAATCCATGTTTCTCCAATTTAGAGACAAGGATGTTGTGCGGGACAGTGTCAAATGTTCTACTCAAGTCCAGGCTGATTATGTCCATTGCTCCTCCCTTATCCACCAACGCTGTAACCCTGTCATAGAAGGCCACCAAATTTGTCAGGTACGATTTGCCCTTAGTGAAGCCTTTTTCTTTGTAGCTTTACCTTACTTATTGTAACTTTTCTGGTTTTCTTTTATAAAAAATTATAGCTTGTATGGAATAATTTTATTTAGACAGTTTATGTCTAGATTGACAAACTAGATTGACACTGAAACACGGAGAAGATGCTATTTGTGGTGTATGAAGCACTGTGCCAGAAACCAAAGGAAATAACATTAATCCAGCAGTACCAACCAATAGTGTTGCACAGCAAACACATGGTGCTTTCATTTGGTCTGATGCTGAAGACGTGGCCTTATCCATGGTGCAAGCAAGAGAAAAATTACTTATGAAGACTGTAACAGCTCAGTGCATGTTTCAGTTGCAGCAGCAGCTTTATCAGCGTTGCCAAAACAAAGGCCATTTCTTTATGAAACGTTCCTGATAACTTTCTGCGCAAGCTGGAAATGATCGAACTACGTGAAAAATACCCAGGACTAGAGAACCTGAGCCAGTCTGGAAGCTGTGCTGTGGCCCTGGAGCACTTCCAAAACCCAGTCACTGGTGGAGAAGTTACAGCTTTCGGGTCACGCTATAATGGAGACAGTAAATCACTGATGTGAAATGTACTCCTGTCAGAGTCCCATTATTGCAGAAGTAATAAAGACTAGTGCTGGACTGCAGCTTTTCATTCCAAAAAGGCACTGTGCAAAATGCTATGAAATGAAGATATTATTTCACAGCAGCCTCCTTTCACACTGCCACAAATGAAGAGGGTTTGAGAACAAGTTGGATTTTTTTTCTGCCCTTCTGTACTGATAGTATAGTTACTGAATGTTTCAAGATTTCATACTAGATGTATGAGTTCTTGTAATTTTCCATTTAAAAATTTCATGTGTAGCCAACAACAGTTATTATTCAGGAATTCACAATGCCTTTTAGTGAAAAGGGAATTAACTGATGCTGCAAGGTTGTAAACACCACAAAACTAAGGCCAATAGTAAAGGTGAACATCACTCTTTCAAGGAAACAAGTATTTTCTTCACATTTTGCTACTGACTCACTCTATAACCTTGAGTGAGTCACTTCAGATATTCATGTTAAACTCTCCCCCTCCCTCTTAGTAGGACAGAGAGAATTCCCCCTATCCTCTAACTGGGATCTGTCTCACTTGACATGATTTTGAGATCTAAGCAAAAAAGGTATGGGCATTGCTTTTAAATATGAAAATAAAATCAAATGTTTTTTTTAAACACCCCACAAACTTCTCATGACTTTGGAAAGGTCACTAATGGAGGCACAGATTGTATGGCACATTTTCATTGATAAAAATGAAAGCTCTCCCAGGGGTAATGGAACAATGCAAAATCAGGGGAAAAGAGAAGAAATACCAAGTTTCTAGAGAACCTTTGTTGCCAAGGAACAATACCCAGCATGCAGACATCAACTGGAAGTCTTGATTTTGGCAAAAGTCTTCAAATGTTCCCACTCACGCATGGCCCCCAAGAAGTGTTCAGCTGGGGGAAGAATTTCAATGGGAGTGAACAGTCAGCTCTGTGTCAGTGGGACCAAAATTCCCATGGGTTTTGGAGGAAGACAGACCTCTCCATGCATTGCCCTTTATAACCAACTGTGAGTAGTAATACAGTCATTTCATAAATTTGTGTAGGATTTTATTTCTCCACTAGATGACTAATCATAATTCCCAGATACCAGAGGCAAAAAGCTCAGCCTGTTCTTTAAAGCAGGTATCCCAAAGGTAGGGAGAGCTAAAAAGAAAGGCCATCCACCTAAACGATAGCCTGAGCTGACAGAACAGGACACTAATATTGTTCAGTCAGGCTGTACCACCTACCTTGACTGCAAACCCTCCTGAGGGCTAATGGAAATCTTTCAATTGAGAAGCAAAGTGCTCAGCACACACTGATGTAACCCAAGCTGCAGAAATGAGCAGTTCTCAAGGCAAAACTGCATAAGGAGTATCTGACAGTTAGCTTCAGGAACAATTTTATTTTTTTTCTGCCACATTCTCTATCCTCTTCACATGATGCAAGAGCAATGGGATCACAGGTTCAGGGCAGCAGCAGGAGAGCCACCACCAGGTTTCATCCACAACAAAGTATTAAATGTTTCATCTACTTTTTGTCTGCAGGCAGGCTTGAAACAGAGTGAGAGGAAGCGGATGATGGGGGAGGATAAGAAATTATATAGCTGAAATTTCTTTAAAAAAACCTGAACAAACCACAAATCTAAATGACTGACAAAATAACTAAGTAATTTTATCATCATAGATATTTCTATGAAAAAATAAAAGTTACCACTGACAAAACTTCCTCAGAATTAGCTGGGACACTGTATTTCAGCAGGATTTATAAGCCGTTCTAATTCATGCTTATGATAAATAATCTTCACAGCATCTTTCATAACCCTTAGAGAAGGATGTAAAACACATACATAGAGGTCACATTACTATGCAAAAGAAATATGCAGTTTCATTGCCTAAATGTGCTTTTATGTCTTATGGAAGCTGGCTGCAACATAACTCAGCAAATGCTTTTCAGGCCAGAAAAATAAAAAAATAAATAATCAGATACAAGTCTTGCAGCCTGTAGTCAAGCTTAATGTGTCTTGGCCAAACTCCAATGCATTTAGTTATACTGTGCTTTTGTCAAAACTATATTAAAATAATATAATTTCAGTCTGATTATTACTTTGCAGTTTAATGGGTACCCTTCTATGACTATCTGCAAATGTCCTCATACTATGCTTTGTGTTCTGTATCACCAGTCTCAAATATCTTAATAATACTGCAGTCTCATCAAAGTGTGGGTAGGCTGAAACTCCCTCTCTTGCCTCCCTCCTCCCTTGCTTATCTTACTCTTTCACTTAGAGATGGTGAAAAAGCTAAATAATGACTTGAAGAAGATTCATGGTACGCAACTAAAACTGGAAAATTATTTTTCAGCAAGATATTATTTTTATTCATATACTATGTCTTATATTATGCCTTATATTAACCTTCTGTATTCTTAATTCTTTTAATTAAAAAGGTAAGGATTTGCAATCTGTTTGTTAAGAAACCACTTTTAGGGATATTATTATCACTAAGATAAAACTTCTTCATCAGTCCCACATAATTTTTCTTATTTATTTAACTTAGAAGAAATCCATGGCTATTGCACCTACAATGTTGGATTTCAATGCAATGTAACGTATAAAGAAAAGGTTTTTGGGAACTGACATTTTTCAGAAGATATGCACACTGCCACATTATAAACAAGCAATGACCTTTCTAAGTAGTGGCAATTTTCATTCAGTTATCAAAAGCCTGAAAATAGGAAGCAAATGAAAAGCAGAAAGCCAGCAAGGATTAGAATGCTATAACTTAGTTGGTCATTTTTATTCCAACATTTTCATTGTTTGCTTTACTTCTTCACTTGCAATTTATTTTTTCTCAGATCAAAACATTTACTTTTTTTATAGACAATACCAACCTACCTGTAGTACTGAAAAACACCTTTTATTTTAACAATTGGAAAAATACTGTAGGACAGTGCAGGGAAAAAGAATCAATTTCACTTCTTAAAACCAATTTCTTTTATGCTTTCTTCCCAGTATTCCCCAATTTGAAGCTGAGCAATTTATATTTGAACAGTCTTTATTACATCTCAAAGTCAATGATGGGGTTGATCCAAGAAACTCTAAAGGCTTTTGCTTCTTTTCTTTGTTACATGTATGCATATGTGAAATACTCTTTTTGTATTTCCTCTGCTGGAACATTCTTACGTGCAATAAATTCACTCCTGAAAAGTATTGCTATTCGATGCACAATGTCAAATTGTCATAAAAATTTAACAGCTGCATTAGATAGATCAATGACTTACCTAGTTCATTGTTCTCTCTTCAAAAAAAAAAAAAAAGGTGACTGATAGTAGAAGATTCACAAGTAGTATAACAGCATGGAGCATGTAAATGATCCCCTCCCAGATCATCTTTTCGGCTTCCCATAAACATGGGCTTTAAACCTTTGAGATGAAGGTTGCATCTTGCTTTTTATATTTAGCTACCTGCAGAACTGTCTCCCATGAATGTGTCCAATCGTTTTGGAAACGATTAATGTTTCTGCCCTCCACAGCATCCCATGCCAGTGGGTTCCAGTGCTGAACTACTCACTCTGGGATAAATGCCCTCCTGCAGCTCATTTTAAGGCTGCAGCCTGGCAAGGTAATTGAGTGTCTCGACTTCTTGTGTTGTAGAAAGCACTGCACGCCTCCACCATTATAGGACTGTTACTGTATCAAAATTTGGGTAGACCAGCTAAATCACCTAAAAAGAGAGCTCTCAATCTTTGGTTTAAAAGAAGCCTTCATGAACTTCAGTTAGAGTAGCAAAGCCCAGCAAAAGACCCTCTCCACCTCTAGGCAGTGGAAATCATGATTCCATAAGGCATGAAATGTAAAAGCATTACACCATGATCTGGAAACTGAAAACGCTCCCTCGTTCAACGAATACACTGGGGATGAAAGAAATAGGTGTGGTTTGATGCCAGCCAACAAATTTCACTCCATGAGAAACAGTAAGGAAGCACAATTCCTTTTCCAGTCCTGCCAATCTCAGGTTTAATACATATAGCTTAAGTGGACCTTTATTGCTTTTCTGATCAGATGCAGAATATTACACGCCAGGCATCCTCAGTGTGCATATTTCTGCAATTTCTATGATTTGCTCATCCACAGCCTTATTCAGTACGTAATGATAATAGACATTTTGACAAAAAGACACAGAACTGCGTGTGTGGAAGGATGATGGAAGAACAGGACCAGACAACATGTAAGGACTAGCTCCGTCACTACCTTTGCATCTCATTAGATAGTGTAAACTGAACAGTTCCAGCTGGCCTCAATCAAACTGTGCACTACCAACATGCTTTATCATTATTATTATTATTATATCCAAGCATGGAAAAATATTCCAGAGTAGAATCTGAGGGCACAATGCCATTTGCAGTATAATGGCTTTGTTAACAAGCTGTAGCAAGTGCTCCCACCCAAATACTGAAACAGAGCTTTGGCTGTTTCTAATCTCAAACCTAACTGATATCTTTGGAGGGACGGGGAAACCTTTGATCAAGTTGCAATAAAAGTAAATATTAAAAATATCAAAATTATAGCATCTTGCTATGCTTGCTCTTGCACAGAAATACATTAAAACAGCACATTAATGTAGTTCAAGATGCTATACTGACAAGAAATACTGTCATTTGTTTTTTTTTCTTAAATCTTGTACTAGATTAAACACTCTGTGTCACACGAGCTGGATCAGAAAGCAGACATGGATTAACCCGCTTCTTTTACAACCAGTTTGAATAAAAATAAACAAAAACTTACAGGTGGGTCACAGCATCAGCGTCCGAAGATGACCGAAATCAGATTGCCCTTCTTCATCCCGTAGAGATACCCCTCTCTCTTCTCCCCAGCCCCCCCCCCCCCGATTAAACTGAACCCCACGCAGAGAGAAAGCATCCAAGACAAGGTCGGGAAACCCCAAACACCAGACGGGCATCCCGGATGCCTCTCAATACGCATCGCAGCTTTGTTCTGGCAGACGGACGGTCAGCTCTTTCTCTAGCGGCGTCTGGTTTGCAGGCGGCGGGCAGCGGTGCTCCCCCCCGGCCCCGAGAACGCCGCCGGCGGCAGGCGGGCTCCCGACGACCCGGCACCCGCCGCGGAGACCTCGTCCCTCCCGCCCGCCGCCTCCCTCCAGGCTGAGAACTGGTGCCAGCTCATCACACGAGTGCCCCAACCCCCGCCTGGAGTGCCCCGGCAGGAGCAGCCGCGCGGGCTGCCGTGCCCCCCGTCTCGCAGGGCAAGCCCCCCCCGCCCCTCCGCATCCAGGCTACCTGCCGTCTTCCCGTCTTTCCCGTCCTTCGGGCCCTCGGGACGGGACGACCCGGCCGGGAGCCGCCGGCCAGCGGCGCCCCGCACGGCAGGGCTGCGGTGGGGAGCGGGCGGAAAACGCGGAGCGGGGCGGGGCGGAGCGGAGCTGAGCCTCCCCCGACCTGCCTGCTGCGGGCGCGCCGCGGCGGGCGGAGTGGAGACTGAAATACACGGACTGGATCTCGAGTGGGAGTGGGCGCGGGGGGGGGGGCAGCCGGGAGCCGGTGGCGGCGGCGGGTGTCTCCCCCCGGGGACGCCGCTGCGGGCAGGTCCCGAGGCCCCAGGCGCGGCCGGAGCCCCGCCGCGCTACAGGGCCAAAGCCCTCTGTGAGTCTCAAGCAGCCCGCAGCCCCCGGAGAGATGGTGGAAGGTGCACGTCCTGCTCGGCCACAGCACTTGTGTTTCTCTCACCAGCACCGATTTTTTTTTATTTCCCCCCCAGCGCTAAAGGGGCATTTAAAGCTTCGACATTGTCTTTCTAGAGGAGGCAGTGCTGTTAAGCAGCCATTCTCAGGGAAAAGGTAGCTGGAGGTTACTCTGGTATTTGATGAGTTTTGAAAGGTACAGTTCAAATACTTTTGCTTTTAGTTTACTTGCATACAAGGGCGAGGAAAGCCAAATAAGAACCCGCACAGAATGGTTTTAATAAGTTAAAATAACTGAGACCACCTCGCCTCCTGGGTTTTGAGATGAAAAAAGGGAGACTCAGCAGCCTACAGAGCACTGGAAAAAGGAAGGGTTAAAACAGCCAATTCCCAACACAATATCCACCTATTATTAACCCAGAGATTATGAGTTCACCTCTTCCTTCTCTGCCTTCCTCAGACTGACAAGTGCCTCCTTGCTCTCTCCTCCTCCCAGCTCCACCACCACCTTCCTCCTCTCATCCCTGCTTCGTCACCCATGCTGCCAAACGGAGAGAGGGTCCTTCGTGCCAGAGACAAGGGGAGAAAGACAGAAGGATCAGATACAATTTGGGGAACACTGAAGAGTCAACAATAATGTAGGCTACAGCTCACACAAGATGGCCGGGCTTGGCCATTGCTATCTGCTGCTCATCTCACTGCTACCGGCACTTGTGGTGGCACCAGCGTGGACGCAGATGCTGTATGGCTTCGGGGGAAGGAGGCTGCCAGCGCTGCCTCAGACTAGAAGTATCACTGCAGCCAACAAAATGCACTGGCCGGAGCACAGATCATTCTATGGGCCTGCTCAGCTTTTTCTCCAGTGAGGAGCCAGAAGTGAGCGCATGAAGCCCCAAAATTTAGCACATTACCAGAAGCGTGCCGTAATGGGAATAATTGATCTTGGAGGAACCAGGATGGAGGAAACGTGGGACCAGAGTCTCAGATCACGTAAGTCATCACTCCAGAAGTCAAACAAGAGATAGTGGTACTCATCAGCAGGACCTCATCTGAGATCTTTACCCAGCTAGCGTGGTATCACATTTAGCCACATCAATTCAACTCACAATTTCAGTATGCCGTCCCTGTCCAGGACATTTCTATATTGTTCAAAACAGCAAAACTTTCAGAAGGTCACGGCTGAATGATTCAACTCTTGCTTCTAGAGAAACAGCCACAGTTACCATCTCTGCAACAGTTTAGACAGAATATTTTTTAGATATATTCCAGAATAAGAGCAGTAGTTCCTTCTCTCCATATTCCCGCAGATACAGTACTGCTTACATATTCTTTCGTTTTTTTTTTTTTTGTTCTATCTTTTCTTGTGTTAAAAGGGGACCGCTCACTGGAAACACAGTTTCAAGTGTGAATTATAATTTTTTTTTTTGGTACAGCAAGCGTTTGCACTTTTGTAAAAGGTGCCTCTAATTTGAGCTGTTCCCCTTGCCTCTTACTTGTGTTGTCTCAGTACGGATGTATTCTGAAGAGTGTTTGCCATAACATTTCATTAACACCACTGCATGCACCAGCAGGTACTTTCCTCACTGAATGAGCATAAAATGATCATATATTTAAAATTTTGTGATACTCACCTCTTGACTAAGCATGGCTGATCTTTTCTGAGATAAAATAACAGCAGCAGTATATACTTGCTGAAGGGCTTTTTCCTATTTGGATTTATTAAACGAGAATGCAAAATGGAGGACTTTATTGAACAAAACTGACATTGACAGTACATACAATCTACGTATTTCTGAGGAGGCTGCAATCTAAGACCTGTAAACCAGCTGCCATTGTAATTTTACTGAGGTCTATTATCTCTGGTTTTTCTGAACCAAGTCAGCTTTGATGTAATAAAATTGGGTCCTGTTCTGCACAGGCAGGTCTCTGAGTATTTGACATAGCAAATTTACAGAGAGCTTCCTCAGTCCCCACAAGTAATGCATGAACCTGCTTGCTTTTATAACGAAAGAAAATATCTGTAAATGAGGAATCTCTAAGTGGTGAATGGCTGTTTGTAATAATTCTAGCAAAGACAATATGTAATTTGTGCAAGCAGTAGATCAAGGCACTCAGAGTTTAGGAGAGAGCTAAAAGGTCTCCCAGCATGGCAATCTGCAATTTAGAGATATTCAGACTACATTTAAATGAGTTGGCCCAAGTACTGGAAGCTGTTTAGCTGCAGAGGAAGAGATTCTGTGCAGGGTATTTATTCCACCTCTTGGAAGTATAAAATAATAATTTAGTAGAAGAAGACCCTACCGGAATAAATTTTTATTTGCCTGTATACGTAAGCTCTGAATCTGAGATATAAACAAAGGGAATGGAAAATTCTCACTTATAATGAGAGACAATTTGCTTGACAGGAATGTTAATTTCTGGCTACAGAACACTGAGGACAGCTTGGGATATATGGTAGAGAAGGAGCACATCACTGGTAGATTTCTGTTGGTGAATAACTCAAACCAGCATGATCTTAAATGTAGATGTCCCAACACATATGCTAATAAAGTTCATGAAAAGGGGATGATAGGCATGTCTGCTGTGTGTGGCAAAAATCCCCTCATTTCCTAGAGACTTCAATTTGGGATGCTTGTGCTGAGATCCCATGCAGGCAGTAGTAAAGCATCATTAGATTATTGAAAAAAATTTTTTTTTCATAAAAATTTTACTGACTATGACATAAGGTAATTAGTTTGGACTTAATTATGATGACTTAATCACTGGACTGGAAGATGGTGGTTGCCTAGGGACCAACAATCATAACCTGATTACGTTCCATATGTGATATATGTGCTTTAAAAACCCTAACTGGCCAAAGTCAAGGGAAATAATGAACAGCAGCAAGAGGGAGGAGAGACAGGAAGAAATCCGTGGATGGAAGTGGATGTTTAAAAATAGCTTGTGTGTCAAAGAGCAAAGTTCCACACTTTTAAGACTTTATGCTTGTATCATATGAGGACGTGAGAGTTCCTTTTAATCAGAAGAAAACACAAAATAAAATCTAAGCCATATACGCTTATTTGGATCTATATGTTAGTGTTCTCTAAGAACTCCTGCGTGTAAATTGAAGAGTTTACTGTCCCTACAGCGTTCAATAGACCTTTAAGCACTGGAGTAGTTACAGAAGACCAGAAAAGTCCTTAGGTCCTTTCAAAAAAATTAAAAATTGTTAAAAAAAAAGATGTTAAAAATTGAGTTGATTAACTATTGGATAATTAGCCTGATACCACTTTTCATAAAAGCAGTGGAAGAAACATCGTAGAATTCTGTAAGTAACAAATAAATGAAAAAATGAGTAAGTAAATAAATGAAATCTTCATATAAATGAATAAATAAAAATGTTTCCTTAAGTAAATTTCAAATTTCAGACTTTGAGTACAAGTTTGGTCAAGCTATATGACTGTATAGATGGACTACATTTTAGAAAGGCGTGTGTGCCTTCATGGCATGTTGGATTAATGAATTTAGAGTCCACAATATCCATAAAGCACATGCTCAGTGGAAGCAAAGCATGCATCACATGCTTAGAAGCTACCTAAGAAGGTGCAAAGAGCTAAAGAGCTCTTTAACCAAGCCAAGAAAGGCATAGCAAGAGTCAGTGTCTGTCAGCAAAAGGCAAACACATCATGGAAATAAACTGCAATTTTTAAAGGTGTAGCAGACTAACTGTTGAAAGAAGCTACCCAAGGAGGAGATGACTTCTAACAGAAAATGGGTGCCCCTTCTGGAAGATGTGTTTTACACAAGGAAGTTTTTGGAACCAACAGAGAGGTTTCACGAGCTGAAAATTCAGCTTGATGTAGCAGCCCTTTCTGGCCATGAGAGCTCTGGATCTGCTACTGAAATGAAATGCAAGTTTCTACTCTGAACTTTCCCTCTGTCTCCTGAGATTTATAAAATAGGGAAAGATGTGAAGAGGAAGGGTACTCTTCAAATGGAGGAACTACTGTAATGTTTGCTTCCTGAATAAGTGAGTGGAAGTTATACATATGGAGATCTTATGTTATAGTTATGGCAAGGTATACAATATTGGGGACAAAAATGAATGAATATACAAAACCTTTTCATTATTCTCTGATACTGAATGCCCTTCATGTAATAAATGGGTAATGTCTTCTAATGTCATAAATACTACAGCTACAAGCAATGGATGCTTTCTATTCAGTATATCCAACAGAGAAGGCAGAACTTGCATTTAGCTCTTATTTCTGCTCAAGAGGGGTGAGATGCTGAAGAATATAGACAAGATTAAGAACACATCTTCTGGCTATAATTGCAATTATTTCTTAGTTAAGGTTTGGGGTTTTTTTGTCATCATATTGGGACTATTCTCTTAAAGCAAATGTAGCCTATCACAGTGAAGTTGCAGTCTGAGATGGGGATTAGAAACTAATCGCATGTGCTACAGTAGCCATTCTCCATCACTGTTCACACTGATGGATGGTCTGCATATCACCATTTTGTGATCTGAAAGACTGTGTGAATAATAATGACAGAAAAGTCTGGACAGATATGCAATTTACAGAGTGAGAGTTCACCTTACAGTGAAAAAAAGAACTGCATTTGCTATCTCAGTAAACCACTCTTAAAAAATCCATCCTGCAGAGCACAGTTTGGAGGAGGGAACTTCTGCACTAATCAGCCCTCTTCTATTGCTTAAAAGAGTTAAGTGTGATTCGACTGAAGTGAATGAACAAAAGGTCCAGGATTACCCAGGATTATTTTATACTTCTTGCTCCAATTTGCATGGTTCTGTTAAACCATGCTTCAGCACAAGCATTTGTGGTGCTATCTAACTAGGTTCCCTCTCACTCCCTCTGAAACCTATATTTAAACTGATGGCTGCTCTAATTGAAGGGAGTAGAATTATTTTTGGGACTCACCACAAGTACTTATTCATTTTGCTAAATGCTCCTGTCATTATTAAATGACGACTACCCTGTCATCACCTGATGTGTTTCAGTTCCAGAAGCACATTCAGCTTTTCCATCAAGTATTTGAACGTGACCAATATGGCCTTGCTTTCAGTATTATTTTTGGCATCTCTTTCATGTTACTAGAACATCAATGCCTGTCTCTAGCTAGCTTATTACACCAACCTCTATTGCGCACTCAGAGTTGAAGAAAATTTGTGCAAATTTTCTACAATTCCATGTGTCATGCATGTGGTGAGATCCCCACTATTTATGAAAACATGCTTGAAAGACATCTGCAGAGCCCTCCCTTTCCAAAAAGGCTCTGCAAACACACCCCTTTAGACATAGAGAACCTGGACACAAGTTCAACTGACGCCAAAGGGCAAAGGCTCCTGTATTGGGTTTGCGTGGCAAGGTTTTGGTAGCAGGGGAGCTACAGGGGTGGCTTCTGCGAGAAGCTGCTAGAAGTTTCCCCCATGTCCAACAGAGCCAATGTCAGCCGGCTCCAAGTCGGACCCATCGCTGGCCCAGGCCGAGCCTATCAACAACAGTGGTAAGCGCCTCTGGGATAACAGACTTAAGAAGGGAAAAAAAAGTTGTGGTGGGGGCAGAAACGGCAGCCGGAGAGAGGAGTGAGAACATGTGATAGAAACAGCCCTGCAGACACCAAGGTCAGTGAAGAAGGAGGGGGAGGAGATGCTCCAGGCGCCGGAGCAGAGATTCCCCTGCAGCCCCTGGTGAAGACCACAGCGAGGCAGGCTGTCCCCCTGCAGCCCATGGAGGTCCACAGTGGAGCAGATATCCACCTGCAGGCTGTGGAGGACCCCATGCCGGAGCAGGTGGTTTCCCGAAGGAGGCTGTGACCCCGTGGGAAGCCCGTGCTGGAGCAGGCTCCTGACAGGACCTGCAGATCTGTGGAGAGAGGAGCCCATGGAGCAGGTTTGCTGGCAGGACTTGTGACCCTGCGGGGGACCCATGCTGGAGCAGTGTGCTTGTGAAGGAGCAGGAGTGTGAGGAGTCCTCCCCCTGAGGAGGGGCAGAGATAACGTGTGATAAACTGACTGTAAACCCTATTCCCCGTCCCCCTGCATTGCTGTGGCGGGTAAGTAGGGAATTTGGGAGTGAAGCTGTGCCTGGGAAGGGAGGGGTGGGGGAAGGTGTTTTAAGGTTTGGTTTTATTTCTCATTACTCTACACTGGCTTGATTGGCAATAAATTAAGTCAATTTTCCCCAAGTTGAGTCTGTTTTGCCTGTGACGGTAATTGGGTGAGTGATCTCTCCCTGTCCTTATCTCGACCCACGAGCCTTTTGTTATATTTTCTCTCCCCTGTCTAGCTGAGGGGGGATAGAGCGGCTGCGTAGTGCTTAGTTGCTGGCTGGGGTTAAACCACGACAGCCCCATTGGCTTCACTTTTAAACGTGCATCACTGAAGACACCTCCAGATTGCTCCGCCTGGCTCCATCCGGTACCAAACACAGTCAGTGCCATCTGTCTGCTAGAGCTCGAACTACTTTTTGAGACTGCCAAATGAGCAATTAGTTTGTAGCAAGACAAGTTACTTGACCTAGTCACCTATAAATGGGGATAAGAATATTCACTTGGCAAAATCAAATAAGATAAAAACACTGACTGAAATTCCAAGAGAATTGCCATTATTTTTTGCTGTTATGAGTACAGAAAGTTAGAAAAAATGAGGAGATCTGTTAAAATTGACAACAGAAAAGCTACATAGTGAGCCCAATTAATTTGTGTTATCATAGCAATACCATAGTGGAGACTTAAGTCTAAGCCATTCTCTGTTGTGACAAAGAACAAGACAGAACCATTATCTTTCACGCCACTGAATGAAAACAGTGATGCTTTACCTTGGCTTATTAAGTTAAACCACCAAGTTATAGCATAGGATGCTGAGTTGAAAGTCTCAGCCAGCCTTTGGCTGAGAAGTTAGGAGCAATCTCAGGATATTTAGTAGAGATAAATACCTTTACCATATCTACTACTGTGCTATCTGATTTCAAGAAGACCTTTCCAGTAGTGTAACAAGGCTTATTCAAAGTTTATCGCAACCTGGGTGAAGTTCTCCCCAAAGGGAGATCACACAGCTGGGGTGTTCTTGTGGTCCTGTGCTTTAGGCTTCCCTGGGAAGCATGTTTTCTGAGATCTGCAGCCCCATGAACAATTAATCATTTTTACTCTAGGGCCATGTGGTAATTGAGTAACACAGTAGTTCTTCTTACTATGTGGGGAGATTATCTAGGGATGAGGAAAAGAGACACGAAAGACATTGGAAGACTTTCTTTAAGGAAAAACATCATCTTGCATCACATGTGGCATATGCTTCCAGTAACTGGTCCATACATTAAAAAAGAAAACTCATCAAACATTTTAAACACTGATATTGGTTCAGCAGTAAATCCTCTTAGCAAATACAATCTTCGTATGGCAATTGAGTTGATGTTAAAAGAGCTGACTCTAAATAAACTCAAATTCAGGGAGGTTCCCTGTGGAAGCCATCTTGGAAATGGCTATGCTTTCATGGAAATTTTGAGCAAATTGTCACTGATTTTTTTTTTTTCCTGCACATGCTTGTTCCATAAACAAGAACTGTAGATTGAAGGCTAATTTTATGGATGAGGGGGTGTGAGAATACTGATACACATGGCCAAACGATGTTGCTTGTGGCATACTGAGGACAGTTTTGGTAGTAAATTAGATGTACTTGATAGTAGGGAAAAAACTATGAAGAAAACTTTCTGACCTACAACATGTAGTCATTCTAAATAATCAATAATGGGATGGTGATTTAGTTAAAACATTTTAACTGGAGGATTTCCAGTGCTTTGTTTCAGATCTTCAAAGAACTTAATCAGTGAAATATGGAAGCGGATTAGGAGGAAGTGCATGTTACAATCTCTCCAAGCATGCTCTCAAACCTGGCTCTAAATTTTAGGGATTAAGCTAGTTACCAACATGTAAGATACATCTCAAACACTCACTTGAATATGCGTGTCATTGTAATTGTAACTTAAATTTCAGCAAACAGGGAAAAAGTACCAGTGGCCTTTTCCTGCTTCAACAGTAAACACCTGGACAAGAATGTTGGCATAATGACTATGGCACTGGCTCTTTAGTTTGGGAAACCTACCTACAAGTCTCTGTGCTTGGCCCAAGTTGCTTTTGGTCTCAGTTTTCCATTTATAAAATGAGGTAAAAGGCATTTCCTAGCTTCTTAGCTGAATTTTGAGGCCGGATACATTTGGAGGTACTTTGCCATGAGGAAAAGGTGTGGAGAAGAGGCACATCACTCTGTTGACAGTCACCACCAGAAGGTCTGCTCAAAAGGCCCAGAGGCTGTGATAAATAAGTGCATTGCTATGACTGCAAGAGGGAATGGGGCATGCTTCCATTCCTTCATGGCAACGGGAAAAGTAAGATTGCTCTATTCTCTTTCAAGTAAATGGAAATAGTTATGGAATAATTGTAGAAAGAGTTTGTATCACTCTTGCTGACACACCTGCTCACCTTCTGTATGTTAGAAGGCAAGACTATATGAAAATGAACACTACAAGCATAAAAGCTATTGCGTTGTTCAAGGACAAGGTCATAACTGTAGGAAGTTGACTCTTTTGTCCTCCAGAAAACAGGTGCTTAGTGTCAGCAAAAGGACCTGGAAGGCCTTTTGTATATGTTTCACCTCGCAGGTCTCAGGGCATTCATTCTGCATAGTTATACCTGCCAAAGTTTGATTCTTGCTCTCTTTTTAGGGGGACTGCCAGCCTGTTAGTCACTCTGCTGGTGATGCCTTTTTTGCACACAGACTTTGGTGAAGGTCGCTCTCCAAAACAAGTGCCACCCTAGGGCAGCTGCTTGAACTTTTGCGTAGTTTGGGAGCAAAATTAATTATTCCTGGTCTCCCCAAAAAGAAGACTGCCACAGGACTTAATTCTTGACTGCAAAGATTATGAATAGAAATCTGAAAATCAGGTTTTACATATTTTACTTAAATGACACCTTCAGCCAATGCCCTTTTGAATACATGGTCAGTGTTTTTTTGGGGTGAGCTGTGTACTCATGCAGCTCCGCTGGAGTTCACACTTCAATTTAGGAAATAAATATGATTTCCCTGGCTAGTAAAATTTCCTGGCACCTAAATGTCAAAAATAATTTGTTCCTTTTTAAACAAAGTAAACCAATTACAGATCACCATGATTTCACTGTATGACTTATAAATTTTCTGGCTCATTACTAGACCAGTAGCCTTTACAATACATTCCCAGCTTACTCTCAATATATACAAATACAAGACCTTGGTTTGAGCTTTTCATGCACTTCTGAGGACTCAAAAAATTGAATTACTGTCATGGCTGAAAGCCAATGTGTTATTTATCATCTAATCAGCTATAATTGAAAGAAATAATTATTAATGTAAGCAAATACAACAAATACTTCACGAGGTTTAGGATATATTTTACCCAGATAACAATAATGTCACTGACAGCACACTGCAAATACCAAAGACAGATTCAATTGAGAAGAAAATTTACATCTTAATTACTGACATATGATGATCCAAACAGCAATAATTACTCCCCAAAATGAAATTCTGGAAGTCTGCTGTAAGAATGGAAAGTCAGGTTGTCATCGCCTGCTAGGAAGCCACTTGTTCTCTCACTGCAGCACCTGCTCAGTTTGCTGTTTTGCAAATCACTGAATTTAGGACAATCAGTCAGTGTAATTTTGTCTTCACAAGCACTATGTGTTTGCCTCATATGAGGTACTATTATGTAAGAGAACAGATTTTTCAAGATATAAAAGGAAACCAGCAGCCATTATCTGTTATTGGAAACAGACTAATGCTATACTCATTATAAACACACACTTCCTAGTTTTATTTGCCTGACAATAACTTTCATGAGCTAAAATAAATCAGCAGACTAAATTTCTTTTGCTATTCTTTGCCTCTGTGCTGTAGCAGTGCATCAGAGGTAAATCTCTTGCTTCCTGGTGTTTCAACTGCCATAGCAGAATGCTGGGTCTTGAGGAGTTCATCCCTCCTGATGGAAAAACATGCCTAATTATCTATGCAAAGAGTGGAGCCTCTTTTCAAAGGTCAACACTGCTCAAACAACTTACACAACAGGTTTGCTGCTCTGTTTAAAAAGGATTTTAATATTTAAAACTCCAGAGCCATGACCTGAAGGTACTTCTGCACTCTCCTTTAGAAAGTCACCATCACCAAAGTCTACCAGCCATTAGCTAGGTTCCCTTCTGAACTCTGCTGTTCCTCACTGATTTTTTTTAAAGTTTTTTATTTTAATACCACAACATTCTTTTTCTGCTCTTCCCATCCAACATCATGTATTTACTGCCTACATGGATTTTAAATTGATTATAAAAGAATTCAGGTGAGCTTCACAGCAGCGCTGTGATCATTAAAACACAGCACGCTCCTGTTGGAATAATACTCATGGGTCTCTGAAAGAAGATGCAACTTGTTTTCAGTTTGTCAAAATTGCTAGCATCACAACTTGACAGCCAGGAACAAAGCAAGCACAATACTTCCATGCACAGGCTATTCTGTAACATTGGCATTGTCAAGGATTCCCATTATTTCCCTCGAGTTGAACTTTGAAAATGACTCTAAAGGCTCCAGTTGAATTGTAATGGTTTGGTGCAACTGTGAGCCATCATAGCCAGGTATTAAAAGGGAAGAAAAAAGGAAATGGTAAAATTGAAATTTCTATGGTTTTGATAACAAGTCAGCTTGATTTTGACAAGGTATCAGCCTGGTATTTAGGGATCAAATCTGAAAGGAAACAAAATGCAAGGACAAAACCAAGTCTGTTTGGAGCAAGGATTGCTATTTGCAACATGTTCAGATGTGTTTAGCCTGTGATCACCAATGACAGCATTTTGCATTGAGGTACAATTACTAAACATTATCTCAACATGAAGAACAACTATGAAATAAGAAGTATTGTTATATACCATTGAAGAATTAAATAATTTTGTTAAATAGGTTTAGAAATCCATGTCCTTATGGCAAAGTCCATCAGTCTGAGTCACCAGTCTCTCCAGTATGCAGTCTGCTCCTGTAAACCAGGAACTCCTTCAAGCCTGACATTTTCCCAAAGTATTATGTAAACCAGGTTCTCTCTATAAAAAGAAGATAAAAGAGCCAACAAAAGAGTATCTATAACAAGTATATAGAGCTCATAGACAGACATTTGGCAGTAAGACAGGAACTTGCTTTATGTCTTTGCTGTCTTGAGTCAGAAAAACTGAACTCCAGGGATCTCTATCTATGCAGTATGTTGAAAAGAACAGAAACAAAATGTTCCTCCTGATTAGAAGTTTAAAAAATAATTGAGTTTTACGATATTGAAGAACTCATTAAAAATATCTATTTAATATCCTCTTTAGGTAAAATTTATCTCCAAGACTGACAACATAGAACATACTTGGAATGGCAGGATGCTTACAAAACTGCTGCGGTGCCTCCACAGCTCCTACCGAATGGGCCATGTGCTTCTTTGGTCAGTCAGAAGGCTACTGCTGCCATCGTCTTGTTACTACTGCAGGTTTTGCAGTTGTGCATAGACAGATGGCGTTGGCCGATTTTGAACCGTTTCTGAAGCTCTGGGTCTCACATCCCAAACTAGCAGACTGGTTTATTTTCCACTACATCATTCCAGCTGACTCTACAAATGCACTGCGCAACTGCCTTTGAATCCTGCCAGGACAGTCTCCAGCACTATCTGTCTCCATCCTATTGAACATATGCTGCCTCTGTAACAAGTTTACCAGGACAGAGGCTGGCTGATCATGTGGGTAATTCAGGAAGCCTTAAGAAGCCCCCGAACAGCTTGAAGAAAAGGCTTTGCCTGTGCAAAACAAAGCTGTAACCAGGGAGGCTTGAATTAGACTGTTGTATGGGACATGCCCCAGTTGTACAGCAGGGAAGCAGAGAAGTGAAAACGGTAGATGAATGTGTACGGGGCATAAAACTGGGAAACAGACTCTATTTTTTATGTGAAACGCTGATCAGGCTGTGAACCACTGTAAAATAGCAGTGATATGATGTCTCAAGAGTGTAACACAAGGGCAGCATTTGCCAGGACTCAAAACCAGGCCTGTGATCAGCTGTCCTACAGCAACGCATGGTTTTGTGCAAATACAAGAAGCTTTCACTACTGATATTTCACAAAAAAAAATGTCCTGTAGCAGATGAGGAAAAATGAAACTGTTGTCAGACAGCAGAAGCAATGGGGAGGTAATAAAATGACAACCTTGGAAGTACAAACATTTTTCCAACCACTTCCTGACCGCCCAGATAAAATTTACGGAACAGAAATGCCTCTTGTTGGTACACTGCGGTATGAAGACTGAGCATAATCCAACAATAACTGGGTACTTCACTTCATTTGGAGTGCCTGAAGTCTCTTGACAAGAACAGAAATGCCGCAGCTCCATGTCACAAAGAGATTTATTTCTTGCTGATTTGAGATTTTATTTTTTTCTTGGATGAATGCCCTTTTAATTTCTAGAACAATGCACCAAGGGTAAAAAGGGATAAAGGATTAGTTATGGTGAGATACCAAAGACAAGAAAATTAGATAATTAAAATAAGATTTTATTTTTTAAAAATGACTATTTAAGACATGATTCTTTTCTTCAAGGAGTGAATTTATTCTTTCCAATCAAAAGGGTAATATTGAAGAAGCTGGCAAAACATTAGATCCAAATCAGAGACCCAACTAGAAAATTAGATATTTAATTAATATATACAGAAATGCATGAACTGTAAAATCTCCAGAATGAAAGAATATTCAGATAAGATTTCACTAAAAGATGAGAAATAATATTTAAATTGATAAAGAAGCTGCAATCTTTAGTATGCTGAAGCATGCACACATTCTAGGAGGAAATCGGTTTCCTTCTACAGTCTGCTTGGTATAATTGTCTTTGAATTTTTTGTTTAGCTTATATATTTATATAAAAATTTATAAAAATAACCATATAAAAATCAACCTCTATCAGACTTTAACATTAATGTGTTAAGTAAGTTTTAGTCAAAAATACATATATGTTAAACTATTAGAGCAGAGAAGCCAATCTTTGCAGTCCTAAGGTGCTGAATCATTTGCAGTGTGAATAAGAGAAGGACACCAGAGAATTAGTATTAGAAGAAAGGACTCCAGGACCTGAGGAATTAAAGAAAAAAGCTCTTCATAAAATGTGCAGAGGTTTTTTGGCAAGTCAGCTTAATAAATGCAGATTTTAAGTAGAATTTGATGGCGTATCTGGAGTAAAGCTTATGGTGTTTTATGACATGTTTGGCACCACATGTGTCAAGAGCTTTCTGTTCAAGTATTTGATGCTGATCATGTGATACAGGTCACCACCTATCTATTGTGGTTTCCCATTCAGTGTTTTCTCCCCATCCTCCTTATTCACCACTGTTTTTCCACATGCTCTTTATTCACATTTCAGTTGTTTCCTTCTTTCCTGTGTTGTTCCAAGTATTATCATCAGTTATATCTTTTATTCTGTTTTTACATCTACCACTTCCCCTCTATTGTTTTTTTGCTGGCTTTTTTTTTCCCCTTTTTTTTTATTTTGTGTCTAGGGTTTCATGGAAGCAACACTGCTGTTTTCAGATCTTTTCATGTCACAATGTTCAGGCGCTTATAACAAATGCTTTTCTTTGAGATTTCAAGCATCAAATGGTTGGTCTAGGCCTCTGAGTGATGTGGATTGGTAGACTGAGGTGGGGAGGAGAAGATGGTTGTTGTCAAGACACCCGTTTCACACCAGAAGAGTTCTTCACAGAAATCTGGAAAAATTGCATTATTTGAGAAGCTTCAGCTACTCCAAGAACATATGTGTATGTGAGAATTTCTGTGCTAGGAAATCCTAGTGTTGTTCATCATGATCTCTGTGTTGAAATTTACTGAAATATTAAATCCCCTAAAATATGATATGCTTCCTCCATTCCTTGATACACAGGCTATTACTGATTGAAGCAGTTTGATTTAAGTTAAGGAAAGAACAAACCATTAACGATTCTTTTGCCCTAAAAACCTGCACTTCTCTTTCCACCCATACTCCCCCCCGCCCCCGCCACCTGGGAAAAATAAATACTTTAAGCATTGCTGGTAGTTCCAATACAATAGTGAGCTTTGCGGTGCTGACACATCTGACAGCATTGAAAGGCACAGAGAACATGTAATCTGACACATCAAAAAATGTACAGTGAGGGGGAAATATACTGGATATGCTGAATTTGCTGGGCATAACATTTATCTGTGCATCTGTTGATGTAGCCACAATGTTCCAGTTCAAGTTTTGTGCAAAGCAGAGTTTAATTTCACAGGCACAATGGCAAGTTGTCCAAGATTTCTGAATGATAAGCAGCCTTAGCTGGGCTGCTGAGTGGATGCAAGTCAGAAGAAGAGCTGGAAAAAATGAACAGTGATAGGTGACCTATAAAAGCAGTTTGTCTCTTCCAGCAGCTGACAAGCTGGTAGGTACATATCTGCAGAAACTCTTTGTGAATAGTTATAAAAGGCTATATTTGAGCACGCTCAGCACCAAACTCTGCAAGAGGAGCTGAATACTGACACAAGAATTTCCCAATATGAATTTAAAAAACAATTTTTTATACTTGGGATTTTTGTGGGTGAGCCCATCTGAAAACTAGAAAAATTTTAAATGAGTATTTTTTCATTTCTCTCCTCTCTACCTCCAGTTCATTACTAACAGGAGAAGTTTGATTCAGGCAGCAGTCTAGATAATAAAGGTGAATGCTAGACTGAGATTACAAGAGCTTAAATTATAGGAGGACCCTGTCCTTTTGTCTTAGAAAATCTACGGCAAATTGGTATGTTTGCCTTAAAAGGTTAGTTGATGTGTTTGTAAACCAGTTAAATAGCAAAGCAGTGAGGTTGGTGGTTAGAGCAGGGGACTTTGTGTCAGCTGCTCAAACTTGAAAGGTCACCATAGGTAGCACTGACCACACGATTATGTTCATCAGCTTTCCCCTGTGTATGGAGGGGGAGAGCAACTTGTCGCTAGCTTTGTCGATGATCCTGAACTCCTGTGACTGGAGGTCCAAGAGGATGGATGTGTGCCAGCACAAAAGTTGATGCTCTCAGTTTGAGATCTGTGAAAACAGCACGGGCTGAAGCCAAATTGTCGCATGCTCAGCTGGGACAGTTGCTCTGCATTTTGACAGGAGTTTGTTAGTGAGCAGAAGCCAATTCACAGTAATTACAAAGGAGCAGACAGGTGAGGTAAAGATGTATTTGCTCATTTGCCTCATGGTCAGGCAGTAAGAACAACTCAAAGAAACACGAAAAACTGCTGCCTTCCATGGACAGATGATCAAATGCAGTTTCCCAAGCTGTACATTCCTCCAATCTGGCATCTCAGGAGCAGGACAGCCCTGTTTGATCCACAGGCACCTGGTGTCAGCCAGCTGTCTAGCTTATTGACTCTGTTGCTTTGTCACCACCGTTTTGTGCCTCACATCTGTGTTTCTCACAGCTTCTTCCACTCCGCTCCTCAGTCCCTTTGGCTCTTCCCCTTTTTCTCCCCCTCCAGAGGCATTTATGCAACTTCACAACAAGAACTTGATGTTCAGAAGTAAGGTGCCCCTGCTATTTTATTCTCATGGAAAGAAAGCTGTCTAAACAGTTGATAATAATTTCTACTCATTTTTCAAAACATAGACATTTCTAACAACTTCCATTTGAGCTCTGGAAGAAAGGAGGAAGGGCATACAATTTGCTTATGCTAAAAGACTGGAGAAAGCTGACCCGCAGAGCTCTGCCATGTTTTACAGACTACACCACAGCTCTGGGCACCCAGACTTTCGGTGGCCGTGAGCCTGTGGGGCACTGAAATGTGGGTGAGCAGAGGGGAGAAGGAGCTGGATCCAGAGCAGCAGGGAGGCAGAGCTCTGAATCCAGCAGCAGGAACAGGATGCAGCCTGACCTGAGTATCATTGAGATAAAAGCTGCCTGCTGCAAATTTACATGTGAGCTGGAGCCAGAGAGAAACAGGGAGGGTGGTAAAGGGGATTAGTCAGGATGAGGGTGGGAGGAGAAGGGAGATATGGGCTAGGCAAGAAGCCTAGAGCAAGTGTGTGTATGAGAAAAGCTCCGCAAATTGCTTTTGTTTGGGAGAAAGCTAAAGTAATTGTAGCATTATTGAAATGCGGTAGTTTTTAGTCATAAGAGGAGTCCTAAGCCTGCTGCCCTCACATGGAGCTGTGGGGAAGCTCAAAGGCAGGCAGGCTGGGGACTGGGAGACAAATGTAGGAGAACTTGCATACACAAGACTTTGTATGTGTCTCCACTATATTATGATTTGGCTTATATTTAATTTGGCTTTTAATCTGACTGGACGTATTATTATGACAATTACGTAAACAGTAAATTTCTTCAAAAAAATCTAACAGCTATAGATGAATCTTAAGGAAGGACTGGAAACAGCCAGCTCGTAAGTTAAAGAAGTGGATTTGGTATGTAAGTGGCATGCACGCCATTGAAAAGCCACAAAACCAGTGCAGAAAGAGCTGTGTAAGCAGCACTGTTGGTAAAGGAATCACACTGGGAATAGAGGATAGTGTCTGAACCCTGTGATGATCAACTTACTAGTTAACTAGTTCCTGGTGGGGGAAACAAGAAAGAGGGTAGAACCAGGTCTGAACACAAACTGGTTGTCTGTCAAGCTCATCATGTCCCGCTCTTTCTCCCTGTCCTCCACTCCCTCTCTGACCCCCTCAGAATAAAGTGGAAATGCAATGCAACTCTAACATTTCCCATTTATTTATATTCCTGTACGAGGACAGCGTGTAGCCTATCATCGTCATTCCCACAAAAAAAGTCCTTCATAAATTTAATGCACTGGTTTCAGTGAATTCCTCAGCAGAAAGGACTTGGCACACTACAAGCAACACCCAGGTACCAGATGCAATGCAAGCTTTAGCGGTCAGCCAGGTATTCCTTCATTCCTGGAGGGGACACTATTACAAAGTCAAGATAACAGTCTTAAGCAATTGAGATATGCTCTATGCATTAACGGAGAGAAATCTGTGGGCTCCTGCAAGCTTGCTGGCACTTCTTGGAGAGCTGCTGAATAGGCTTCTTTTTCAAGGTAAAGAAAGCACCTGAGAGTATATGCCAGTGTAAAATGCCATTTGCTTCAGCTGAGATAAAGCTACAACTTCTCTTAAAAATACTGCCTTCTCATTCTGGCACAGCAGCTCGGCAGGGCTGTGTGCCTTGTGAGATGGCTATGTCAGTTCCTTTGCTGTGTGTGGAAATGCCCGTGAGTGTCTGTGCAGGGTGCTGTGGAACAGTGCCTTCCATGGCAGGGCTGTGTGGGCCGAGAGTGGAGGAGGCTAAAGAAGAGAGGCTGCCCAGAAATGTCTCAGGTTCTTGCTGCTGGTGTGCCCTGGGGTAAAGCTGAAAAGCAGCCTTGACTGCAGACAGCTCAGTATCTTGGTGAAAAGGTGCAATTCGTTAAAATTTAGACCCATTCTCCAAATGTACTGGTTGCTGTGCCAAAGCAATTCTTATTTCAATATCTCTTCTAGTACTTCAACACTTCATACTCTATCTAGCACACTGTGTTGACTGGCTTTTTAACTGACAACAATTTATTGAAAAAGAATGACTTTACCAGAGAAAAAAGCAGATCTAGGCAATTGAGAAAATAATTGAGTAGCATCATTTACTGAATGCAAGGGTCCTAGCTTGCCTTTAGCTGAATGGATGCAGGTGATAATTTGAAGAAGAGTAACAACTATCTTGAAGATATTTGAAAAAACCACTAGCTTTTATATATGATTCTTGTCATAACAAAAATATTTGAGGAAAATCACTGCTAGTATTTTTGGACACCAGTTTTTCAAAACAAAACAGGAACAACAACAATCAAAAAATTTACCACAGTTGAGGTATAATTACAATGCATGAAATCCATCCTTCATTGATTCATGAAAATGGTTTATTTGATAGGAGTGCTGCAAGCAGGAGGAATGCAGTGACTGCATTTTGTTATTGAATGCATAGGTTAGGACAGTATTACAGCAAGCTAATAAAATTGCAACCAGAAAAAAAAGGGAAATTATGGATGAGCTACCATCTTAAAAAGGAGGAAAAAATGTCTGTCAACAATTTCCTTTTTAGAAATGCACCCAAGGGCTGAAATGTAATGATCAAACAACAAATGATTTATAAAAAATGATCCAGAAAGGAAAGCAGTTCAGCCACCTAAGTAATGAAAACTTGACTATAGGCCACACGGCACAGAGCAGCACTGAGCAGAGGTACTTGAGCTGGCTCAGGTATTGGAGGCAAGGTTATCAGAGCCTCCCAGCTCTGCTAATGATGCTAACATCCTTATTGAGGCATCCTACCCAGTGCCATTAGCTCTGCTGAAGTGCAGATTTTCAGGTTTCCTTCAAGATGGGAGTTAGTCCCCAGAGAGGCAGAGAACAATAGTAATGTGGTAACCATGATGGGAAGGTGACACCAAGTAGGCACTCAGCTGTGTGCATACAGCTTGGCCACAGCTGCTGAGCTCCTTCCTCACCCTTCCTTTCTGCTGTCCCCATCCCACCAGCCCTTGTGGTTGAAGTTTCCATTGCTGATACCCCCTGACCACCTCTCCCCACAGAAGGGATGGCCCTGCAGCCAGTACACCTTTCAGCATGGTCATTAGGGCAGAGGGAGCTCTTACAGCTTTCACCAGCTCACTTTCTGACCCTAGTACTTTCACTCTCCAAAACATGATCAGTTTTGAAAGATTTGATTGCCATCATGAACTTCATTGCTTTAAAAGACTGTCTGCTTCAACCAGATGAATATTCAGGTGGAGATGATGCTAAATTTTCTGGTAGGAAAAAACCCCTACAAAACTTTTCAATTTTTCCACACTGTCACTTGATATTTCCTATGGGTGGAATAAATGTTTTTCAAATACAGTGATCTAATGTGGAATAAGTTCATCTTCTAAGTTATCTCATGATTAAAACTAAGAACCTTACTTGATATGTATGAAAAGCAGTTCCTTTCACACAATACAGTTGTCATTATCTGAACCACTTACAAAAATATAGGGTGCATTAGAATCAAGTCCTCAAAATGGTCTTTACAGATCATTGCCAAACTTAAATTGTATTGTAGCTGTTGACTGCTATATGTAAACATTTCCCACTTCTCTTGTTCAGTGTGTGCAATTGTGAATTCCTCTTTAAATTAACCCATTAAAGCCTAGGTAGAAACTTTTACTATGAAAACAGCATAAGAAAACCTATATTTAAATGGAACCTATTAGTTATTTTAGCATTATTTTATTTCAGCAAGTTAATGAGCATTACAAGCACCTCTGAGAAAGCAAGCATCCATGTTAGGGGTGGAAGAGCTGACGGACAGAAAATAAAATAATCTACCTACATCTAATCTCTGAAAGTCATTTGAGAAATAAACCTGAGACTTTCAACTGCCAATTTTTTTCTATACTACTTAAATGAGATGTTGGGGGATATTAACTTAAACTAAACAGATCTCACCATGAATTCTGGGCATTAGAGATGACTGCATGAGGATTATAGTTTTAAATCCTCTAACAGATGTTTGGAGTTTTCACAGCTTGTCTTTTAAACTTTTAAATGAAATTGGATAATCTGAAGATTATCCAACCCATATTCAACTGTCCACCTTCATATATTCTTTCATTGTATCACTTCCCAGAACTTTCCAGAACAAAACCAGATTTTAAAAATGCTTTGCAATTCTTTAATTACATGCCAGACATCTAAGACTTTATTATTTGAAACAAGAGGCAAATACCAGTGCACACAGTTCCTTTCCTCTCATCCCTTATTCTAACATATCAGGAAAGAGCTTAAGGGTCTCAGAGGACCTCAGTGGTTGCAGCAGGATTCGAGAGTAGTGAAGAGCATCTTCTTGAATGCTATGACAAAGACATTGTTGGCATCATTAACTTCCTTAAAATTCTATAAACATGTACTGTCCAAAAGCTAGAACTGTTCTTTAGGTTGTATGTTAATGTGTCTACTGCAGAAGTCACTCAAAATAAAACCAGTTTGCATGACTCAGTGTAATTCAGATTATTTCTAAGCCTGACAGATCACAGATCCGACTACGTTAAGTTTTATTAGTGTCCTGTTTGTCCATATTTAAAGCATGAGAGCAGCATTAACATTAATTAGTAACATTAGAGATACTTGAGAAACTTTTGGTAAAATACAGTATCCCAGCCTATTATCTGGTCATTTTTATTCCACACGGATGAATACAGATGGGCCTCTGGGCTACACTGAATTAGGGAGAATGAAAGAAACATCACTGTGAACTAATAGAAAAAATGTTCTTGGCTCAGAACAAAGTTATTCTACTAGGAAAACTGTATTTCTTTAGAGAAAAAAAATAATAATGAAAAAGCATCTTAATAAATGCTCTGACTACTATTACTGCAACATGTAGTATATAAGAATTAGTATAGAGACTGAAATATATTTACATAGCAGCACCTGTATATTACCTTCAGTATTAACTATTAGCTATAGAAGTGTCATGGTGTGTTTGGGGTTAATTCATGGTGTTTTTGTAGGGGTTAATTCATAATTGTGAAAACAAGACCCACATCACAAGAAGGACATAGTTTGGCAAGTTTAAAGTTAGTTTGCACTTGACATTTTCTAGTAGCCATTTATGCTCTCCCAAGAAGCTTCTTCAAAGGATTTAATGGGAAAAATGAAAAAGAGAAAATTAGGCAATAAACTTCATCTTAAAAGAATTCATTACAGTCTTCTGAGAATGTCGTTGCCAGTTCTTTATCCTGCACTGCTGCTCCAAGATTTGTTATGGCTTATAAAGCTTTTGGACATTTTCCTCCTTTATTTCTTTGGGGAATAGAAAAGGAAAGTGCTCAACTGTTACAGTAGTCTTACTAAATGGTAAAAAAAAGTAATATTTGGATTTGCCTAAGAGAAAGTAAAATGGTTTGAGAAGCTGTATTTGAAGTTCATGTCTGTCTATTTCTTCTGTAACTTTTGCAGTCACCAGGTTTCTGTACTTCTAGATTCAGATCAGTTTTAGCCTCTGATACACTGCTGCACTTTCCCGTATGCTCCATATACTCTTTTCATATATAGGAGATGAGTTATCAGAGAGTTCATTAGCCTTTGCATGTCCTTTATTATCTCTGACTCTCATCCTGTGATGCTAGGAAGTCAACTTTGGCTACTATCTTATTAAATGCATCTTTTTGTCAATGTTTAAATTAGAGGGAAACCCAAGATGTTACCTTTGAAAATGGAAAGAGAGTCTCTAATTCCTGGTCTAATTGATGCAGTAGTAGACTGTTTCCGTCTTCATTTGTCATGTTATTAACTGTCTTGCAAAGAATGCCATGAGAATGTAAAAGCAAGAAACAAACTAGAGGTTGCCATTAGCCAAAGGATGCTGGCAATTATGTTAATTTTATGTTAAGTGAGTATTTAGTGAGTGAAGAAGTACATATTTTCGAGCTGCTAAACCAAAATCAACTCAAATTTGGCTGAGAGAGATGACAGCTTCATGAATTATACTAGTAGTGTTCTTCCCTGAAGATGTCTTACAGTAAGAGTATTTCTGAGGTGTCTCATCCTCTACATCTCAAGAAATAATTTTCAAATTATTCTAAAAGAAAAAGGTGTTTTTTTGGAGGGGAGGGCATTCTAGCTTAAGTATTTTAATCAAATCAATTTTTCTGACACTCAATGACAAATATGTTTCTCTCACTGGACATTTTTGAAGAACTGTATATATTATGGTGAAACCTTTACATGGTTTGGATTCTGCAACTGATAAGAAGGATCAGGAGACAATTCTGTTCAACAAGCATTTTTATGTAACAATGAGGCAGCTGACATTCTCTCCAAAATAAAGCAGGGAGGACTGGTAAAATTCTGAACACTCTCTGCAGAAAGCAGAAAATAGGAAGGCGTAACAAAAACAGTGACAGTATATGTTATCTTGCTATCAGACTGAATAAAATAAAATATTACCTTTTGGTGGGAGGTTGACTGTAACCTTACTCAACTGCTTCATTTGCAAGTGGAGTACAACCCTGATATTTCAGTAGCTGAGAATCACTGAGATAGATTTATAAGTTCATGTAGTCATAAAGGAGAGATTTCTGCAAAGTGGTGTACTTTTATGGGAGAGGAAACAGGCTTCTCTAAAAAGAAGGTTATAAAGATGTGAGTTTATTCCTGTTGTATTTAAATGAAGTGTTTATGAACTAGCCACTGTACTGCAGATTAAATAGAGTTTTATTATGGCATCTAAATCTAAGGATCAGTAACTGTCATGGCCAATGGCATGACACTGCTACTAATATGTCAGATTTAATATCAGAATAAACAACCAAATTGCAACACAAGGAGCCATTAGTGATATCGACTGTGCTGTAGAAAACCTCTGAATCTAATTCAGGAAGCTATTTAAAAACAATGCTATCCCTAGTACTGTACTGTACTGTACTATCCTATCCTATCCCTGGTACTATATGATACTATATTCTTGAAACTGCTAAAATTTTTGTAAAACGTTATTCAAATAAGACAACATATTTTAATTAAAAAAAAAAAAAAAAGACATGACAGAACCTTTTCAAATAACATCAAATAACACACCAGCAAAGACAGTTTCCACGACGTTACCAGGAGCATCTTTCACCACACATGACTTTTCAGAAAAATTTACATCATTCCTGTGTCTTGGTGAAAAATTTTAGCTGTTATAGTAGATGTCCCCATTGAAGACTTGTGAGGGTCCAGACAGTTTCCGTCTTTCCCTCCAAAACCCATTCTTTTATTTCTGATCCAGAAAACAATCCAAATTATTAAATAAACCCAATTTGTTTCATTTCCTTAGATATATAAAGGCCTACTTGTTAGACTAGACCTCCTGTATTTTACTGGCTAGTAAACAACTCCTTCCTTCAACGAGGGGCAAGATCTTGCCTTCCCCCTTTGGTGACTGACTGCCATGTTTCAGCTTGAAACTGTGTCAGTCTGAAACTTATCTGAAATACATTTCACAATATATGAAATGGCACATGAAAACCTTAGGTGATGCAAAGATCTAGGTGTATGTTTGTAGCTTGTTAGTGGTGACTGTCTGAGATGCCGCGAGCAGCAATGATGGGTTTGGGGTGACTGATTCCCAGCGTCCTCCTCCGAAGAAACACCTTAATACCATGCAGATAACCAGGGACGACCAGTCCATGTTGAGTGGTATCACAGCTATATTGCTATGGCAAGTTTTATGTGAGGTCACTGATGCTACTACAACACCTGTTTTATCTACAGCATGGATGTAGCTGAAGCCATTGGAAATGACATGAGCAATCTTTTGAATAAGTTCCTACTCTGTAGCAACTAAGAGTGTTTTAACTGTTCCCTGAAATACGCAGATGAAGAATACATTACTGTACCTATCAGAAAGGGCTTATTTCAAGAGTGTATATACATAAAGCTTTAAAATTTGCTGGGCAGAAACACTTAAAAATAAGACATCAGTCAGGTTTTTGTTCTGTAATTTAAATAATGAGAGCATTTCCTTTAAAAGAAATGCAAAGTAACCTATGGGCAAAGGTCTGGCTTAACAGCAAAATGTTAAATTATCTTCCCATAATTTATTTCCTTCCCTTTTTTTTTTGTGATAGTAGGAGTTAAGCAAATTATTCACCATTAATAATTTAGCCTAGTTCTATACAAGTACCTACAAAAAGATTATCTTATCTTCACATTTATTCATTACTTAATATTGTTTGAGGAACGTGCTTACTTTATTATACTATGTCTTGATTATACTTATGCAGAACAGGTGACTTTTTCTTGTGCAAACAACAGCAGCGCAATATAGACTTTACATTCTATATAAGGTCTACTTAAGGCTGTGGATTAAAACACAGTTTAGTAGTACAAAGATTTTATGTTGAGCCTTTGAACTGAGATAAATTTCATCCTACAAAGCTGTACATCTTAAAACCTATCTGCATGGACAGGTCCAGACTTCTCTGAGAGAATAAAAGCCATCCAGACCTAAGGCAGGTCTGAGACCCAACATGCAAAGGTGCATTAGTGCAGCACTTTGCTAGGGGCAATGGTCCTACTCTCATTTCGGGGTTTATTATTTCAGGTGCAGTAGCACATACCATGAAATTCCTATCTAGATCACACCCCAGAAGCTCTCGCATCCCTTGCCCTTCCCAAGCTTCTCCAGCAATCTGAGCAAACTCTCTCCAGGCTCTAGGAAACCTCTGGTGCTTCCAGCATAAGTGGCCATTGCAGATCAGAAAAGGACGTGGGCAACTTCAAAGTAGTGCTGATGGGAGTGAAAACTAGGACAGCTGTTGAGGGAGAGGGTTGACTTGATCCCAGTGATCTTCCAAAACAAGGGACACAAGTCACTTCTCTTGTCTGTCTGACAATCTCTCTGAATTGGACCACAAACTTGGAGACACAATCTCTTGGAGAGATTATCATTCTTCTGACCAAAGATGAGAATTTTAATTGCAATATTTTTGTCAGGCTATGAGTTGTTTTGTTGTGATTTTTTTTTCCCCACTGCCTTCACTTTCCTAAGTGAAACAAGTGTCAGATAAAACTGAGGGTTTTTTCAGTTGTCAAACGAGTGAATTTTGAATTAGATATAATTTCTTTATCTGTCCTTATGAGGAATGGCATGTAGATAATCTGCACCCTCAATCAAAATAATCTGGCCAGAATAGATATTTCTACAGCTGTTTCTGATCAAAACATAGGTGCTCATTCATATTATTTTTGAATGTTTCCTATCTGGAGCCATGGGCAGAGGTTGCTCATGTTAGGTAAAATAATGTAAAATTTAAAGACTTGTGCCTTGGCCTAGTAAAGACAATTTTTTTTGTCAATTCTGTCTTTCTATTATTTTAGCGGAAATCTATTCTGATTTTTTTTTCCTTCAAATATATTTGGAGGAAAATTATAACATGCTCTCACTTTCCAGTTCAGGTATGCCTTTGGCTTTCAATTTTCAGATTGTGTAACACTTTGTTTTATGATTTACAAGCCTTGAAGGTGCTCTCTGATTTTGCTGTCTATGCCATTATAATTTTATAGGGCCAGCAACAGGTTTTATTGATGCCCTTGGTGATCTTGTCATGTTCAGTTCCTCTTTTTGATCCTTTAAAGCAGCTACATTTGAAATAAATTACTACTAGATATTACACAGAACAGGTGAAATAGTTCCTCTCCTGTGGTAGGGAAAAATTGTCTAACTAAGACATGCCACCTTAATAAAATACAGAAGTTAGGAAAAGGTCACCCTAATTACTGAAGTTTAAGTTTTCATTTTATTCCATTACTTTTAAATAGTGTTATCACATGGTTTTGAATGTCAGATAAGACTTGTGCAAGTAGTCTGTTCAAAATGGCACTAACTAAATTAAATGTCTTTATGATCTCTCTTTTTTTTTTTTTTCCAGAGCCAATAGATGAATACTTTGGAAAGAACTGTAAAGCAATGGGATTATTTTCTCTGCAAGATTTTGTAGAGCAATTTATATGAAACAATCTTCTGAGACATCTTAAAGCATAAAGGAAAAGAACTTTATAATTTAGGAACTAGGAGACTCTTGCATTCTGTTACAGGCTGGTATGCATGCTAAAAGAGCATAAGGGGAATAAAAAAGGTAGTTGACCTTCTGGAGCTGTTGAATGCCCACAGATTTGAAGACTAGTAATCAGTGAAGTTTTTTTACAGAGAATAGTGCAATTAGCAAATGAAAGGGCAGCCACCAGCTACAAAGTATGAGATAGGGGCTGAGAGATGAAGAATGACCTGAAGGGTGGGAGTTAAAAGTTAGTGGGAGGAGATGACTCCAGCAAATTTTTGGAAGAGCAGAGCTGGCTATACTCATGACTACTGAGATTATCATAGCATCTAATTTAGTCCAGCTTGTCTGAGGTCTACCTTCTTTGTCTCTGGAGCTGCCAGATGGCCAATGCTGCAGCAGCTGAATCCTACAATATTCTGAAAAATGGGAAGAAGATACAGCATGGATGCTGAGAGGCAAATGGTATAAATGGATATTCTTGGCTTCTCTTCTTTATTTCAGTCCTCAAATGAAAGATAAAATTCACCTGGGCTGCCCTCATTTCTGCCTCGGAAGTTATTGGGGTGGAACTGGCAATTCAAAGTGTTTATGGTGTCCCTTCAGATGGGAGGCCTACAGATGGGAAATGTTCCTTTCTGAATAGAGCTTGTATGTAGAATTTCTCAGAGAAACCAGATAGGTCAAAACCTCAGAGATCTGAAAGAAAAAAAATATTTACTTTTACATTGGCTCTTGTTTTAACTAGAAGAGCTATCGAACATTTCCACCATAACCAGAAACGCTTCAAAGAGTAAGATATGGACAGATAGACAGATCTGAGGTCAGAGAGAGGCAATGTCAAATCCCAGAGGAGTTTCAACCAGGCTGATGCTATTATACAGGAGAAGGAAAATTGTCCAGATGTTATATTTTTGTATGATAATTCATGTGTGACTTGTGCAGGGGAGAGCACATCTTTAATATTCAACTGCTACTGTAGCAGGACGGCTCCTAATTTGACAATATCCATAGGCATTCTCCCTGAGATTACAGTACTGAATGTTAATGCTGGTGCTTAGAAATGGAGTAGTAGGCAGTTACTTTGAAGTAAATTAGTGGATGAATTTACTGCATGCTAGCTATTTTCTTCTCATTATCAGTCAAAGTAGGCTAAACTACCCTGCAGTCAGATTATCTGTCTACACTGCAAAATGAAGGAGAGCCACAGAGCAAACTCAAGCTGTGGAGCCCTGACTGCCACACTGCTAATATATATAATGAGGTGCTAATGTCATGATCATGAGAAGTAGTAGATACATGTCAAAGATATGTAGTAGAAGAATACTTTTAGATTATTCATAATCTATTTACAGCTCTGCATTATCTTCTAGGATCCAAATTTAAGAGCTTAGCAAAGTACCTTACAGTATCAGAGACCTAATTCTAAACTGGTATTTGATTCGACAATTTCTTTGACTAACATTAACTTCCTATCAGATTACATCATTGTCAAGCAGCATACCCAAACTGAGTGCCAATGATGACAATGCCTATGTCCTTCACAGGATTTTTTATCAAGCCTGTCAAAACCCCCTTTTCAATGACTGTGAATGTTCTCAAAGAAATGAGACGTTCATCCTGTGGCATGAAACAAACCCTCTAAGTGATAAACCTCTGCAGTTGTATGGAAACATGGACATTGAAGCTAGTTTTGAAAGTGTAAGATGTTTTTGGTAGGATGAATTATATTGTAGGTAATTTCTTTTATTCAGCTAGAAGTGCTGAAGCATCAAACTGCCAGGCTTGTTCTATGGAAAAGAAAGTATCTTATTTAGTAGTAAAAAATGTTACCTCTTGGAAAAATTGCCATTGTCCCTGCTGGTAGTTCAAAGGATTTTGAACTTTTGTCTCCTATTATTCAGCATCTATTTGTGGAAAGATGCCATGCAAGAAAAAAGCAGTTCCCATTTCTATACCTGACATAAGTCATGTAAGCAATGTCATTTATCTCCTACTTTTTGTGAAGTTTTTCTACATTCTCTCCTTTGCACACTTGAAACTAATTACTTGGCTAGATGTAAGCTGGTCTTACCTCCTACCAGTCCAAGGCAGTGAATGTCACAATGAATCCAGAAAAATGTCTCCTGACCAGTTTTCACTTTCACTGCACACCCCAGTGAAGAAACAGAGGAACTCCAGCTAGGGAACAATAAAAAGATCCTTTCACTGACATCAGGGAAATAACACAGCTAGAGGTGGATGTTCTACCTCTTCTTCTTGAGGAACAGTCTTTTGAGAAAAGACTCCAGGCCCCTGGGGTTGATTTCCAGGATGTCTCTTTAGTCGTAGAGTGATGGCAGCTACTTTTGTAAGAAGGAAGGCAGATCTGAAAGGTATTTCCCTTTTTGCTGCTCTTATTGGAAGTACCTGAAGAACACGAGGGTGAGGCAGAGAAATAAATGGAGCCTACAGAGATTAGCTGCAGGGACAATGGTCAGTTCTGAAATTGGTAATAGGTGTTATAGATTACCTGTACTATGTTGATTGTTTCCAAGTGGATACTTAGGTATTTTTGAAATTATATCATTTGATTTGGAGTGGTTGGTGGAGATGGAAAACAGACAAGGAGCACATTTCCTTTACTGCACATTTCCTGCCACTTTCTCAAGAACAACTCTTGGCTGATCTCAGTGTTTCTGTGCTCAAATATCCTATTAAGAAACTCTCAAATTATTTCTGTTTACCAGAATTATGCTTTTACAAAATCATGTTTAATTATGTGTAGCTAATTCTTTATAAATACATTTTAAAACCCAAAGAAATACTCCACTTTCAGTAATAAAGTACAGACTATGACATCAGTTCCCTATACAGCAAGTTGACATAACAGAAATGGGTGTAGGTCTTCAGAAAGGATGTGAAGGCAAACCTAAGCACTGCATCCAAACCCACTACAATTAGTGGGAAGATCAAACCTCTGCTTTATTCTACCTCAGTAATGAGTCTCAAGGTGCAGCCTAAATGAGAATGTAGATTCAGATCTGAACTGTGATGTATAACACTTCCTGTCACATTGTCTACTTTTTGTTTTTTCTCTTCATAGCTGGTCATCTAGATAGCCAGCTTTTCCCTCTTACCTCATATGCGTCAGCCACCAATGCCTAAGTATGTTTAAATAACAGATTAAAGAACTTCCTTGAAACATTAGCAATTCCCTTCTATCTTTTTTTTATAAAATCATTCATTTCTCTAGTGCTATTATTTTTATTACTACACACTCATGTAAAACAGGATTTTTCATTCATTGTCTCCTTCAGCTTTATTTCACACCTCAAATCATACTCCATTTTAACTGGGTGAGAATTATATACTGAATGCCTTTACCTCCAGTTTCCCAGAAGGCTAAAAATATTTTATATCAGTGTTTTTCAAGCCAGTGAACAACTGCGTTTTCTGGAAATTATTTCAGGAAAGCAGAAAACACCTCAACTTAAAGAAGAAGAAATGTTCCCTGATTACAACTGCAATTCAAAAATTTCTTTTTGTTTCTGATATGACCCTCCTGCTTTACAGAAAATATTGTGAACAGTTAGGAGGCACAGAGCTGTTTTGTCACCATTTTATTAATCAGCCATATTGTTCTAACACCTAGAGCAGAGATTGGTGCTGCATTGTGGTAGGTGTTGTACAAGTGATCATTTCTGACTGGCAGCAGATGAGCTATCACAGCAAGCACAGCTGTGGCAGAAGCGGCCGCTCCTATGCAAATAACACTAATAAAAATGGAAATAAGACAGGTGGAAGGTCAGTTTCTTAGTAAGATTGTTCCAGAGTGCTCTTCAAAAACCCATCTATCTTTACAAATAGGGCCTTGCATTCATTTTTGATGACAAATAAGAATTGCATAGTATGGGAACAACAAAAACTGAATGTAACTGATGACAGACTAGCAGTGAAATAGGAGGCTACTCCCATATTGCCCATTTAGAGAGTGTAATTGCAGGTCGGTACAAATTGTAACTTGATATACGTATCCAGACCTTCCATTGGAGCTAATCCCTCTGGGCCACTGAAACATGCCTAGCCAGTAAGATGTGAGAATTAGAAGCTTTAAAGATACTGGATTCTGTGTCTACTTTGCCCTTCAAACTGCTGCAATCATGTAACCATGTTAACTGCTCTTCCCTCATTCAACGTTACTCTGAGATTTGCACAGTAAAGCTGATCAATAGACGTGGTCAGTTGCACAGCAGTTTTACATCAGGAAATCCGTGTCTCTGCAGAGAAGTTCAATTTTTCTTTGGCAGAAAGAATAGAAGGTGGTTTTTTTTCTCTTTAGTTCCGATTTGATCTTTTGCTTAATAAAATATTCTATTTTGCAAAGACAGTAACATAAGCAGAGAAGAGGAAGCAAAAGAACCATATTCCCAACCTGCTAATATAATCCTATGATGTTAAAAAATGAAGTATTCAATCGCAGGGGTGTACAATGTATAACAAAAGCATAGAACGGATGACAAATAGCATCTTCAGAAATGGTTGTCTGAGGCTTAAAATCAAGTAGCACAGGAAAACAGAAATATAACCTACCCACAATCACTCCTTTAGGGTTGTCATGGTTTAACCCCAGCCAGCAACTAAGCACCACGCAGCCGCTCACTCACTTCCCCCCCTCCCAGTGGGATGGGGGAGAGAATTGGAAGGGTAAAGGTAAAACTCATGGGTTGAGATAAGAACAGTTTAACAGAACAGAAAAGAAGAAACTAATAATGATAACAATAATAAAATGACAATAATAAAAAAAAGGATTGGAATATACAAAACGTGATGCACAGTGCAATTGCTCACCACTTGCCAACTGACACCCAGTTAGTTCCTGAGCAGCCACTCCCCCCCCGACTCCCCCCAGTTTATATACTGGACGTGACGTCACATGGTATGGAATACCCCTTTGGCCAGTTTGGGTCAGCTGTCCTGGCTGTGTCCTCTCCCAACTTCTTGTGCCCCTCCAGCCTCCTTGCTGGCTGGGCATGAGAAATTGAGAAATCCTTGACTTAATCTAAACATTACTTAGCCATAACTGAAAACATCAGTGTGTTATCAACATTCTTCTCATACTAAATCCAAAACATAGCACTATACCAGCTATTAGAAAGAAAATTAACTTTATTCCAGCTGAAACCAGGACAAGGGCATCTCAAGGCCTTTCCCTGTGCCCAGTCTTTAAGTTAGCAGAGGAGCTGAAGGCGGGCATCAGTGATAGATGTGATTGCTTCATGCTTCCTGATGACAATCTTCAACTGTACCATAGGTATTTATGGGGCAGATATTATCAGGACTATGTTTACTCTTTCAACTTCTAGATATGATACTTGCTTTTAATCGTTCTTGTCAGGTTAGCATATTTATAAAGAGTGAGGAGAATACAAATTGTAAGTTCCTAGGTATTTAAAACTTCTCTTATTCCATAACAAAAATCAAATTTTATTCACTGACCTCTGCTATTTTTTTCTTTGTATACGTCTTTATTCTGAAAAAGTCTGTTGAATCCTATGATCAAGCTTCTGACATTAACAGGCAGAATACAGATATTGTTCTGTTACCAAGCTTCGTTTCTCATTTGGTAGGATCCAACTGTAGCAGTCAGAGGAGACTTAAAACTCTATTTTCAACCACATACATGACTGCAAATGAGGCAAATGTGAAGTGATGTGGGTATAGATCTGTAGGAACAGAACTGGTTTGATAACTGATTTTATTTGGACCTCTCAGGTGGTTATCATGCCTTTCAGTCACTGCCAATATTGAAACAAGTATCCTAGACATGAAAGATCATGTCATGGACCCTTTGAGCTGCCCAGTTCTTGCAGCTCCTTTAATCTCCATGAAAGCCTAAAAAAATTTCAGAATGTGAGTATTTAATCACAGCAAAGAAACCAGCACTAGGACATGGGGTTATGTGGGAGACAGCTGGGTGGACTTTGATTTTGTAGTGCTACCAACCTGCTTAAAAATTCAGCTCAGAAAGTGCAAAGACTAAACCTCCTACCTGTGTCACAGTTTCATCTATGTGGTTACATGACTATATTGCTAGTTCACCTGCCAGCTGAGGAATTCAAAGGAATAAGAAGTGGTTTCCTTGCAGAGTTCTGACTGCGCTTGGGGTATTTTAAATGAGTGTAGTGTAAACGATATTTCTTGCTTTCTTTCATTTTGTGTTTCTTCCATTTTTTCTTTTTACACCAGAGGCTACAGTGCATTGTTTTCTTCTGTGTTTTAGGGGTTTTCCTTTTCTTTCCCTTCACTCTTATTTATCTCTTATGCTGTAGTCTTTTCTCTGTTGTGTGCCTATCTCCATTTTCTCTCTCTCACACTCCCTGTTCAGCCTCCTCCAGAGCATTGCCTGATTAGAATGGCTGGGAAAGCGCCATTTTTGGCTGGATCCAAACATCCATTCAAAAAAGTTAAGCTTATTTACAGGGCTGAGCTGTGGAGGCAGTAGCAAAGGAAACAGAACGTCCCTTGCAATGAATCCATTATAGGAGATGGACACTGCAACACCCTTCAGCTGACAATCACCTGGCCTGAAAGAGTGAAGCCCCATTCCTTGCCTGCAGAGTTATTCCAGCTGCTGAATGCTCTGCCTCAAGTCCTCCATCTCCTCACTTTGAATTAACGAATGAAGAAGCCAGCAGCCTGGCTGAGGCAGACAGTCAGCTCCAGTCCAACTGCTCTAATTCACTGTGGTGAGGTAAGAATGCACCCAGTTTTCAGACATTCACCAAAATCAGACTGCATCGTCTTTTGTATATCTACAGAACTGACTTGGAAAGTACCAGAAAATAGTTCATGTTTCTCTTGCTAACCAACCATTTTAAAGGCTTTTAATCTCCTATTTCACAGAAGGTCAACATGTTAAATTTTAGAAACTAAACAAATGGAAAAGTGTATCTTCAAAAAGTGACATTAGCTATGTGCTTTTCCACTTCAAAAATCAGTGCACGGGGTTCACAGATTACTGCCTTACAACACTAAACAAAGAAAAGTTTACAATTTTCTGGATTAAACCCTTCACTGCAGTTCAAGCAACCACATCCCTGTACAAAGCACTTAGAGGAAATAATATCAAAACCCTCTTATCTCTGAAAAGGGGAAAAAACCCTCCTTAAAAGCTGTAAATGTCAGGGGAATAATTGCTTCCTGAAGTGAGTAACCCTGGAAATTCATGTAAGATGCCAGTAGTGGAAAATTTAAGCAATGAAAGTAGGATGGCCTGAAAGTAAGGCCAAGCCAGTTTAAGATGCATCTATATTGCCTCCTAAGTTCAGCTGGGGAGCTGGCCAGGAAGCTGCTGCATTGGGAAGTAACGATGAAGTCCATAAAGAGGATGGAAAATGTATAGATGAGTGTTGCTGTAGGTGTTACAGACTTCCAAAGGACCTTGCTGGTGGGCCTCACAGCGAGAAAGTGACAGTTTTGCCAGAGTGATGAGGGACAGTTAGTGCACAAGAGGATGCATTGGGTAAGAAGGCTGACTGCATGGATAAAGGCATTATACAAAGCATATGATCATTTCACAGTGAATGATAATATTCAAATTAACTTCCATATCTCCTCATAGAAGCAGTAGTCTCAGTGATTTCCTTGTATTCTCTCCACCTGGCACTGAGGGGGTAATGAAACTTTACAAATACAGTATTACAAACATCTCTTTACCCGTATCTGTCTTTTTCCACGCATTGGGCAGGCAATCACTTATTTGTGTGCACATCAGCCTATGTGACAAGGTGAACATAACCCTTCCTTTAGGTAACTCCAATATCACCACTTTCTAGTCAAGAATGACATGTGCAGCAAGTGTCCTGCTGCAAACACGACATACATCAATGTCCCACGTGCTTATGGTTTTCAGTATTCTCTGAAAATACCTAAGAAAATAATCAGTTATAAAATGAAATCTTACCTATAACTTTTCCTAGGAATAGTGCCTTTGGGGAATTGAACTGAATGTCAGATGCTGTTGGCAGGCTGTAACTTGTTGGAGGATAGTGATCAAGCTGGGGAAAGAGAAAAGAAATTATGAGTATTTTGAACTGATCTGCCTTCTTACAGTGCTACTGAATCAGGTCTACTCTATGGAGCTTATGCCACCACTTAAAACTCTGTCTGATATGTTCCGCTTTCATTTTGATAAAGCGAAAATGACAGTTAATGCCCGCCCTTCTGTATCTGCCATCTCCACAGTTCCCAAGGTCTGGAAAATACCTATACTGGACATCTGTTTGTTCTGGTTGCTGTAGAATTACTTCAGCTTTTGCTTGTGTGCTTCAATATGATTGCTAAAAAATAACAACAGCATCAGCATCAACAATAAAACAGCTTATTATTTTAATAGAAAATTTCCACTTGGGACCCATGTTACTGCTAAAGCTAGATTTAAATAGCTGAGAATTTGAGACTAATGCAGGTGTTGGGCATTGTCCTTTTCTCTCAGAAAGTCATAAATTAATAACACATACTTTTTTTGCACTTCATGTTTATTATTTTCTTGTTGAAATGTTGTTTAATTTAATTGTGATGACACCTAGTGAGACCTAAAAAAATAAATTCAAGAGTAATCAAGTTAGCTAAATAGTTTAATCTATAGGAAATTCATATTTTACCCAATATGACACACCAATCACATTACATTAACATATTTTTTCCCTGGTTTTTAACTATTTAACAGAAAAATGTGAAGAGAGAGGAATAAAATAAATTCCCTATGCTTAGTAATAGCACTATTAAGATAGTTCAATACAGCTCAATAGTTTTGATGTTCACATTTCATAAAGGTAATTGAGGTGAATTTTTATCTTTGTTGTTATTTATTTTCTTGGCTTTACATGTTTATTACACAGGCTTAAAGAGGGCAGAACAACAATTGTTTATTTTATTCTGGCCTTACCTTGGCACAAATCAGAACAGAAACTTACATATGTGATTTAAGACTTCACAGGGTATAATAGACTGCAGAAGTAATTCTGGAGAAACCACAACACTAAAGGGCATACAATTTTTTCACGTATCTTTTTGCCATATTTCTGATTTCAAAATATGATTATATTGGATTAGTTTGCTTTAATGATAATGCAAATGTTCAATTCAGTGGTTAAAAGTAAATGAATGGCAGATACCATAGAACTGAAGGGCTGAATCCCCTGATACCCTGGAATACTGTGAGCTCATGTACTTGGAAAGCCTACTGATGTCATACCCATGAATCTGCAAAGGCAATCATCTCAAAAAAACTATAACAACGGGAAAAAAGGGGTCCTGTCTTTCTTATACTGCCCCATAAAACCCCAAGAAGAGAAATGTATATAGAAATGTATATACATAATAGACAGAGAGGGAAAATGTTCTCTGCAGATGACAAAAGACACCTAGCAAGTACTCATGTTCAGAAATGATTTTTAATTGATCATAACTAGTTTTCACACTGATTATTTAAAATTTGGCCATGAATGTTTATTAGCATGACTGCTGGCTATTTCCCAATTTTAAACTGTAGACTTTTGAGCTAAATATATGGAAAAACATAGCTCCCTTTTCTTACTCAGAAACTAAGAATTTTCAGTTTGTTTAGAGTATCTTGAACAGCTTTTCTCAGATTTTTAATAAACAGCAGAAATACATATTTTACCTGAAATTAGAGTTATATAATTTCAGCTAAAAAAGTTATTTTTGAAAGGGTGCAGTGAAGTGAATACAAAGAGTTAAAATACAAACCAGATCTCCACCTTAACCACAGCAGGTCCTACTAAGTACAAACTCCAGTTAAGTGCTTGCTGCTGGTTTCCCTGGTGGAACAGAAATCAGTGTTCCAGCATCCATCTCAAGTGTCAGACCTGTTGTCAATGGGCGCTGCAGGCATATCAGGTGAAAAAGATACTACCTTCTTATTTCAGAAGACAAATAGGAATGGCTCAGAGCTGTCATGGTGTATACCAGTATGGTTATTAAACTAAAGGTATAGACTTTAGAGAGGCATATCAGCAAAAGACTGGTGAAAAGAGTGATCCACAAAACCCTGATTCTCCAGCCTCTCATATGTCAAGAATTTAACCTCATCTAACTTCTTTGCCTGCAGTGGAATTATTTCTGATGCATTCTGATTGCACAGGATTCATCTTCTAGGTTCTCCTTTTGTATGTATGACTTAAAATATGCTGACGTAACTCTGATAAAATAATCTGGCGTACTACCACGTACATTGGTATTTGTCGATATCATTGACATTAAAGTTCTTCCTTTTCCAAAATCAATTTGGAGCAATGTTTAAATATTTCTTTTTATTGTGACTTGGAATCTGAGCAGTGGGGTTGATCAGATCATCATTAATCTGATAAGAAACTAATAAATCATAAAAATCATCATCAATCTATCATTTCATTTATCAATGTATTGTGGGTATGCTAGAGCTATAGCCATGGTCTGGGTGTCCACTATCAAGTAACTATTAGGAAAAAGTAATAAAAAGGTCATCCCTGCCTAACGTACAGGCTGCCTCTACCTGAGGATGCTAATTGTGTCTGCAGGACATACCTGAAAATGAAAAGTCAGTTCAAACGATGAATCACTGTGACCATTTACATGCACAAATACAGAATATCAAATCCTGCCAGCTGTGGTGGGGTGAAACTCCCTTTGTCTTCAGTTAGTGTTCAGGATGTGGAAAAGCTGGTCCATAATGGATTCCCCTGGCAAATCCCTACACAAGCACAGCAGGGAGGCAGAGGCAGACCCATATCCATACCTGCACACTGGAGTCCTCCAGTGGGACTTCTGTGGCAAAGCTCAAAGAGAGAGGCTGCAGCAGGGCGTGCCGGTGGTGAAACCATGCAGCCTTCTGGTGCAGCCAAAAAGGAGTCAAAGATACGAGCAGGTGTGCCCCTCTTCCCCCCACCTCGGAACTGTTTAGTTAGCAGTGATCTTGGCCAGACTGAAAAAAATAAATAAACCCCTCCAGAGACCTTATCTCCTCTTGGGACTTCAGTGTGGCAGAGCATATATACCATTGTGGTGCAGGGGCAAAAGATCCTGTCACGTGCAGGAGCCCGGGGTGGCAACAAGGAGACTAACGCTGTGTTACGTTGCCGGCTCTAACACATACAGCCAGTTTACTGCTTAGAATTATTAGTTTAAACTGGGCTCTTGTACTGAATCGATAACTGAATCAATCTACCTACATAGATATTCCAGATCTCATTGAAGTCAAGGAAAGATTTCAGAATGGGTTCAGCTATTAATTGTTTAAGGGTTTAACGACTCTGAAGTTTTGGGTTGTTTTGATTCCTGGTTGAAATAAATCTCCATTTAAAAACGGTTGATAACTGATTGCCTGGCCTTGCCATCAGCAGGGGCAAGCATTTCTGCTTAGCGATAGAGCCAGCTCCTGCTCCACTGCCAGCTCTGGCACCTCCTGTCCCACGGGGGATGTCCTGTGGGACAAGAGATGCCTGCATTGCTTTCCATGGCCAGCTTTGAGCTATGCCCTTCTCTAATCCTGGCACCTGAAATGGAATGGTGCACCACCAGACACACCAGACAACAGTGAAGGAAGAGTGAGCTTTCTGTGCGCCCACTTTTATTGCTTGTCTTTGTTCGAAACTAGCATTATCTAATAAAAGAAAACTTTTTTTTTTTTTTAGAGACACGTCACCTAGGATTTCTTCTTAGGTCAGTGAGTAAAGGACCAAGCTGAATTCTTTCCAAAGTTGTGCGTGACTGCCATCCAGTGGGTGCTCAAGTGTAAGCAGCTAGAACTGAGCAGCCTGCAGCCTTTGTATGAAATACTAGGCTATCAATTCAATGTAAGACACATAATGAAAAAAGAATTACTACTGTCAAATGATATTTGAAAAAAGATATTACATTATTTAATGAAAATTAAATAGAACCTCTGCATACACAGAGGTTGATGTCATGAATTTGTATTAAATTACAGTTTTTAAATTATATTTAAGATTTTTCATTACATCTACTTTTCTTTAAAAACTCATTAATTTCGTTTGAGCTTAATATAAACACACAGTGTGGCTTTGAGCGTTACACAGATGAAAGTGGATGGCAGTTTCTGAGGAACTTGAAGTTTCAGTTCTCAAGTCACGTCACGCCAGGGCAGATTGTCTTTATCTGAAGTTGCTGGGATTTAAGCAGAAGTTCAAGAAAATGCTATTTCTTTTAAATTACTATTCGCTTAGATAATAAAACTAATCTTGACAGGAGCGCTGAGATTAACAGACATATCAATGTTGGCAAACATAATGCCTACATCACCTTAGTATTCTTGGGAAAAAAAAATATAAAAAGATATATATGTAAGGTATATATACATAAGCACACATTATATTAACCTTGTGGATAGATCTACAGCTGTATCATTGTCAATCCAGCCTGTGTGTGTGTGTGTGTACTGCTACAAAGCTAAGGTTTTTCTTTATGCTGAAGATATTTAAAAAAAAAAAAAAATTTCAAAATGATATGGAATAATAATGCTGTAAGGCTTAATCTCACACCATCTGAAGTCAATACGCCTTTGCTATTGACTTCAGTAATAACAGCGTAAAGAAGGGGCTGTGTTATCATCATGACCAATATAGTATTTCTCTTCTGCTTTATTATGATTTATCACCCATATTAAATACTTCTCTAGACATGGACAAGGGCTTTTTGTGTTAAGTGCTATAACATTGCATAACAAAAAGACAGTTCCTGCTCAAAAATGTCTACAAGGTTAGAATACACTAGGTGTGAGAGCCCAAGCAAATGACAAGTTGGTGTGCAGGTTTTTAGATGGAGCTCCTCCTGGTGTAGGAGAAAGCAGGAAGTTGACTATGAAAATCAAACAGGAGATATTATGACTTCTTATTGGTGAAATATAGATGATTATTCCCCTGCTGAAAGGTTAGGGAAAAACTTACAAACAATGTTTTTAATATTGTGATATTTGAAAATATTTTCTTTTTTTTTTTTTTTAACACAACAGAAAAGGAGCAGATTCAGGTGGCAATCGTGTAATTCCTCAGGCTGATGAAAGCCACTGTTACTGCAATTCAGCTCCTTCCTTAGTGTGGCACTGGTGCTTCACTGATCTTTTTCTCCCAGGTTAGGTCCCTGACCCAGGTTATTGTAGATCAGATCAGAGCCAGAGCAAGGACAAGCCAGAGACTGTAAATGAATAGTAGATCCAGAGAAAAAGGCAGGACCATAAACCCAGCATTTTTTACTGGGTTAGACTGTCACAGACCTGCAGCCTCACTGCTCATCTGGAACACAGGAGGAGGCACATACCTCACCAGCATGATGTGAGGCAAACTTAAGGCTTGCATTGTGCTTTGAGCTCTTCAGATGAAATTTCTATAAAGATATAGTTAATACTGTTTTAGGAACCACTCCAAATCTCTTTTGTTGGTTTAATGCATTGATTTAGCCTTTTGCAGGTTTGTTTTTTTTTTAAAATAAATGTCAACTGCAGTCTTTTATAATGAAGTCTCTTTTTGCACAGATTTAAATTAGAAACATGATCAACATGGGATACAGACACAGAAAAAAACATAGATACATTGCAGAAAAAATAAAATAAAGGTTTTTTTTCTGTTTAAAAACTTGAATCCTTTATGTGCAATAAGCTTGCATATATTCTTGAAGCTCCTGTTGCTCTGATAAATAATGTCAGGGATAATTTGCCTCACTGTAAAAAAATACAAAAACTGGGATAAAATTTAAATGGAAATGTAGATACATAACTCAAAATGTAACAGAAGCACTGATAAGGAAAAGGACACTATTTAGTCTGGCTGCCTTCAATTGAAACAATTCTCTGATGCTTCTTTCACATATCTGTTGACTTTTTATTGCTGTCTTTAATAGATGAATTACAACAAATGTTAAGAGAAGCAATAGCAGGTCGTATAAAGCCAAGTTATTAAAATTAGAGCTCTACCTCAGGTACCTAATGATGACTTTCACAGAACATTAATTTGTCCAATGTGTGCTACCATATAATGGAAAGCACCTATTTCACGTTAAGTTTTGACTTTTTTAGGCTTAATCTTAGACTCTGAAAATACTTAATGATACTTTTGTTCTTTCCTTGTTTCTTTAATTCCAGTAAAAATGATGCCAAACCAGCAACCATACAGGCCAAGGAAAACATACACATGCATCAGTGGAAATACATTATAAAAGAAGGAAATAGTCTCAGCGTAAGCCAATGTAAGTAATGCATGTTGTGAGGTGGATAAGCCTGCTGATATGTTCTGCAGACCTTTGCTCTGCTCTGATATGCAGACTGAGGTGCTATCAGACTGCACCATGCTTGTGCCCTGAATGCCCAAGCTTTATTTCGAAAGGAAACGGGGGTGTAGGGTGAGGAAGACATTTCAATTCTGGGTCTTATCATGATATGTGGCCTAGACATAACCAAAGTTTGGGACAAGACAACTGAAAAATTCCTCTGAATCCAGCAATACGGGCTCTGCTGAAAATATGTGAGAAGGATGGATATGTAAAAGAGTTCCTCTCCTATGGAGTGGTTTTACAGAGCAGAAAGTAAAGAATATTCTTTCAAAAGACCTCAAGGTTTGAAACTATCGCAGCTGATGCAGAGAGAGGGTAAAACTTTTGTAAAAGTACATACTTCAGCATCTGCCCCTGCACTTCTGCAACAGCTACAGGGAAGGCAGCAGGCTCAGGTTTTACAACCATGAAACCACAGGGCGAGATGCTACCCCCAGACGGGGCTCTATGGATCATGTTTTCCTCACTGTATATCTGCTGGTAAGAGAAACATCTGACTCCATGTTCTAATCCTCAGGGTACGGATATTCAACCTTTTGCTTACTGATCAGTGAAAGGAGTTCTTGTTTATGAAAATATTAATCTGACTTCCAGCTAGCTGGAATTCGATGGGGATGTGCTGACTTGGCAGATGCCCCTGACCAACTCCATTGTGCACAAAAGGGAAGTAGAAATGGCTCATTTATGAGCTTCCTGCCTACCCCAAACTGCTGTCTTTACCTGAAAGATTGTAAGTCACACTGTAAAATAAAGAAGTTGACTAAATTCAGTGAAGGATGAAATCAACAAAACTGCTAGGAACTCATGGACATCCTGTAAGCGCAAAGGAACAGGTAAGAAAATTATTGGTTGGTGAATTATTCATTAATTTCTGATTCTGATGCATATGATTTAAATTCTGTTCTGCTGTTTCTTGCTGTTGTTTACAGACTCTTTTGAGAATCGAACACCTAGTCTTCTGCAACATCCGTAACATCATTATACTTGAAGGGAATTTGAAAAAATTGCAAAGATCAGGGTCTGTATTTCTTCATATTTTGGAAAACAGATGGAGTTTAGGGTTATAAGAATGAGATACTATATCAATATAAGCTTTATTTTATTTTTAAAATTGCTCATATCAATAGCTTCTTATGCTACTTTCTCACCTATTTGTGAAAAAACCTGTATTTTCAAATCTGAGCAAACCCCATTTTCTTGTGACTTCTGATTGAGAAAAGAGCTTGGCAGCTATGGGTTAACTGAGTGCTAATGCATTAAACATGCAGATGTAATGTATGGTTCTGCTCTAGAAAATGGTCTGATTTTGCCTTCCTGTTGCACTAGCATTTTAAGTAATACATTGCCATTGCAGAATGGCAATACATAGTGGAAATGACGTATCTCCAGGGATTTTAAATAATTCATTTCAGCAGGAAGGCCTTTACTATTAATAGAACAAATGATTTTTTTTTTCTTTAAAGCAAAACCTGCTTGGAAATCAATTAAATATGCTTTTAATATAATATAATTGCCTGATGATTAGAAAAAAAGCAGAGGGCTACAGTTACATTGATATTAACTATAGTTTCCATGTTTACCTGTGGCTAGAGATCTGGATATTTAAAACATGTTTTATTCATGCCAGCTGTTATGGAATTTGTAAATAGTGTCTGGTTGTTTTCTTTCAAATCATGAACAGTACTTCCCCATTCTCTAATGGTCAGTGAAATGCCAGTTAAACCAGACTTCAAATAAATCAGGAGTCTAGACAATTTACAGCACTATCCAAAGGATGCTGTGGCAGCATGTTTGCCCAGAAAGTGAAGGAAATAAATAAATAAAGATGGCATTTCTACATCATTTTGATGGCATAAATACCATTACCATGTCTAATCCTAGGGTAAAGATTTCCAAAATGTGACTCAGTGTGAGCGTTTTCAGAGAAGAGTTATAAAATTTTTTTATGGCTCAGAACTTATAGACTTCTGATGGTAAACTAAAATAGTTCAATTTATTTAGCTTCTTACAGACAAGATGAAAGGTGTTTTAATCAGCATCTCTAAGAAAGTGTGAAGGGGAATGACACCTGACACCAAACAATTCTTTCATCTATCAGGCATAGACACAAAGATCCTAAAGTTAAATGCTGAAGTCTACAGAATTCAAGCTGCAAATTAGGTGCAAATTCTTCACAGGAATGGCACTTAAACATTGGAAGACATGGCCAAAGTATACGGTAAATTTTCTACCATTTGAAGTCTTTAAAGCTAGATAAAATGTCTTCCTAGAAAATGTGTTATACTGCTATCATTTTTTGTGTTAGCTGCAGAAAATGATTTGGTGAAATTTTATGACCTCTGTTAAGCAAGAGCTCAAACAGACCAATCATATACTTTTGAGGCTTCAAAATATATGAAACACAATAGTTAGGTATGATTCTATAGCAACAATAATGATAGGAAGTGAAATTATAGCCCCTATCATAGACTGAAGTCTATGAGGAAGTTCCCACTCCCTTTAATGAGATGAAAATTTAACCTATAATTATAAAAATCTTTGATATAATCATTGCATTTAAGCTTGGGATTATATGCAGACTGCTTTGCTCTACTGCACCCATTTTATTTTATTGCTATTATGTTTACCATTTTATTTTGTACTTCAGATTAGTTTTGAATTGACTTTCTATGATTTACATTTTTTAAACACCTAGAGTTTGCAAATGTTATCTCTTTTCAAACAGTGCAGAGTTCCAAATGGAAATAAGAGAATGGACTTGCAAAAATCCTGTTTCTTCTTCTCGGTTTCATTTGGGCAAGAGTCAAATATTTCATTGATTATTTTTCAGAGAAGATGTGTATTTCTACTGCATGCCTCTGGTGAAGCTGGAAAATGGAGATCTGTACAAGTAAATTTTCTGGATTATTCTCAATCTTATTGTCCTGGGTTCAGCTGGGATAGAGTTAATTTTTACAGGAACCTGGGAGGTGGGGGGCATAGCCGGGGCAGCTGACCTGAACTAGCCAAGGAGCTATTCCATACCATGTGACATCATGCTCAGTATATATATAGGGAGCGGGCCGGGGGGGGGGTGGTGGATCCTTCTTTCGGTGGGGGAAGTGGCGGAGCGTCGGGTCCCGGGTGGTCAGCAGTTGCACTGTGCATCACTCTTTTTGTATACTCGTTCATTAGTACCGTTGTTGTTGTTGTAATTCCTTTGTGTTGTCCCAGTAAACTGCCTTTATCTCAACCCTCGAGGTTCCAGGTTTTTTTTCTTTTCTCTCCTCCGTCTTCCCCCCATCCCACCGGAGGGGGGAGGGAGGAGTGAGCGAGCGGCCGCGTGGTCCTTTGTTACCGGCTGGGCTGAAACCACGACACTTATCAACAGCTGAGTTAAGGTCAAGATTTCCACAAAGCCTCATAATTAAATTCAATTTGGATGGAGACAGCACTTAACTCTGTGAATATTTGGTATTGTTGTGTATAGCTTCTCTACCACAGTTCTCCATATCATTCAAGCCTGAAAGAGAGAACTGTCAGTTCTCCTTCCATACGGTCTTCTGAGCAGATGTGCACCGGCTGCTAATAGTTGTCCTGAAAGTATATGGATGGGTTTGGGACACTGGAGTCCTGAAGCAGTTGCTTAAGTCTAATCCTTTTCAGGAACAAAGAAGGCCTTAGAAGCTGTGACTCATAACCCATTCCTAGAAATGGCTTTAAAGCAGGTATGAAGAACTGGAGATCTGTTGAGAATGTACAAGAATATCTTAGTACGGAAGATGAAAGGTCCAGTCCAAGTCTGTTAACTATATCAGCTCTATTCCACTGAAAATTAAAGCACATCACATAGATATTTTTTTTTTCTCTTTTTCTTTGTAACACGCTGATATAGCTTTGTGCAACAGAACAGAAACATGTATGATCCAGGTTCCACCCTTATTTTACTCTGGGGACATGTACAGAAGCAGGAGTTATGAGTCTTGCACTAAGGATACAACTGTTGCAGTTCTTTAAGGTACAACTTAAAGCCTGCTGGAATCAATGGAAGGCCTTTCACTGACTTCGGTGGGCTTTGGATCAGAACCTCTGCTAGAGAGCTTTTGTCCTTGGCTTTCTTTAAAGATTTTACTGATGTGTGAATAGCATTAATCACCCATGAATGCTTGGTAAAGAGTGATCTGGTTTTTATGATATGGAAAATACCCTGCCAAAGCATGAAACCTTTTAATGAAGTCAAACGAAGTAAAACTTGCCCTCCATGACCTAAAGCTGAGCTCTTGAAATGTCATTTACTGGGATAATACATTCCCCATCTGTCAGTCTGGGCTTTTTCTTGCCACAGGTGAACTAATGCAGCCTTAGAGGTATGCCATGGTTACTAGTATCTGGTTTTTTACTAGAGGTAAGAGATAGGAATTCTTATTAGCAAATGTTAATTTTGCCCACCTCATGGCAACAACAGAAAATAAGCAGACCTTTGTCCCTGAATTTATGTAATTTGGTTTTCCTGACACCTACATCAACTGTATATCCTTAATCTTATCCTTGAGAAACCACTGGCATCACAAATTGGAGCTTGTTATTCAATGTAAAACTAATTATTGATTTGTCTGAAGTCAGTGAATGTAGAAAGCTGAAATATAAAAACTTTTTGACAGAGGCTTTGCTACTTCCTTTAGTCTTGACTGTCTTGGTATGTTAGGAATAGGGAATGTAATGCTAATGAAAACAATTCACACTAAATATTTGTTCTTGTGCTTATTTGTTACCTTAGGGATAAACAATACTGCGGATATTTTTACTTCAAAGCTCACCTGAAATTCTGATTGATTGGACAGTAACTCTGTTTTTATGTAAGTAATCAGCGGTCTCCTGTCTACCAGCATCGGGTGAGGTCTCATAGAGTTCAATAATGAGTCTTTTACTGTATTTATATATAAATGAAACTCCTGAGAATCATGATAAAACTCTGGTTCACATAGTTCATATAGTAGCAATTTATTGCCTGGCTGCAGATTTTTTAAATCTCTCTGGCACTACAGGGTTATTACAGTAAGTTAGAAAGACAGGTATTCTAAGTATGAACTTGCTGTTAAGATCTCTAAAATACTGAGTGCTCTTGAATTGAAGCTTTGATGAGAAATAAATCCTTCTTGTGACATTTTTATGCCATGTAGAGATGTGGAAGCGTGAGCAACAGCACCTGGCAAGCAAGCTGTCTTCTTTAAAAGCAAGCAAACCAGCTGCTCATCAGGTTGGAGAAGGATTTAGCAGGAAATAAAAGTCTACTCAAATGTTCATTGCTCAGATCTGCAAGAGAAAACTCATGCTTTATGATTTGCTCTCTGGATACTGAGAAAAATTGTATTTATATCTTCTGTATTTTGAGACACCATGAAGAGTTTATATTTGAAAACAGGACTCATTTTCAAGTGAACAATCTACTTAGCAGATCCATTTCTGTTCATATTGGTTCTCTCATTTACAGAATGTAACCAGATAAGTAACAAAATCAACTTCCTTATGGAGAATAAACAAAATTCGATAGAAATCTTCTGTTTCAGGATACGGTAGGGGTAGAATTTCTGAATTTGCTTTGTATGGGTCCCTCCTGTCCCTATTCTTGCATGTGCATCAGACAGTTCATCTCATTTAATAAGCCTCACATATATCTGCTTTCTGATTACATGAACCAGCTGTGTTTTAAGCACACTGACTAGATTAAGAAATTTTTACCTCAGCAGAGCAACGCTAACCAAAATGTTTCTGGCTCTTCAAAGCCCTAGATAGATAGTGGTCTCATAAAACACTGGGAAGAAAAAAAATTGTTGGGCCCCAAATGTAGGTGAGCTGATGCAAGACTGGGATACTTAACTGTGTACATATTTTCCAAGTGGCCAAGTTATCTCATCTGATACCTTCAGAAAAGAATTTATTTAGTTTTACAGCTGCCTAAATCAGCCAGCTATGACTCCAGAGGAAACATGCCATACCTCCCCAAAATAGAAGCATTTAGCAGCAGAAGGGAACCTAACTGTAGGTCTTCTTTAGCTTCCATTTAGCAGTAAGAGAAATAAATCCAAATACAACAGCATGCAAGAAAGATGCATATATCAGTATATACCCCTGCCAACTTCCAAAAGCCTGAAAAGTGTTTGGATGTATCACCTATATATTTTTTAGATTATCTGGCATTTTGCAAATAATTTTATGACAATTCCACTTCAATGCAACCAGTGTAATTGTGAGTACTGAGAGCCTCAGTCAGTTGACATTGTAATGCACTGAAAAGGTTTCCTTTTGATGCCTTGAAACGATAACTGTCAAGGATCTATTTTAATCTTTAGGTAGATAATACTGTGACAGCTACTATCCTTCACCTTTTGGCTTGGTTCCCAAGGAGACTTCCCTTTTTATATTTCATTTGTTATTTGTTTTGGTTTGCTGCTTATGAATTATCAAATCCAGATTAATCTATCCCATCCACCTGACCCTCCTGCCAACAAAACTGTTGTCATACCCTGCTGCAACCTCCATGTTTGCAGATGTGACAACCAGGGAATGAAAACAGAGTGCTGTAATGACCACAGAGAGAAAGCTGCCTGGAAATATTGATTGCTTCTTGCAGTGCTCCCCTCAGTTATTTAAATAGTATTATACTACCTCAAAGATTTGTAAACAGAGATACAGAGAGATGAAGGTCCTGCCTGTGCTGTACCAAAAATGAAACAAGCTAGAGCTATGCGCCTTCAGTAATACTCTCTGACTCCTGTCACACAAACACTTTAGCATCTGTTCATCTTTGCAGAACAGCTCTTCTGATTTGACTGGACTGCAGGGTAAATTTAAATTTAAAGACATTCTCATTTGCAGACTAAAGACTTACGGCATGATATTTAGTTATCTGTGCATCAGGCTCTACTGCCATTTAAGAAGCTGTATGGTATCCCTCCTGGCTTCCAGCTGCTGCTCCAGAATGGTGCAGGTTTATGCTACATCCCATGTTATCTATCAGCCCAGATGTCTCTGATGCCCTCGAGCATCTACAGTGACAGCTGTATTAGCCCAGCTGTGATCACACTGGAATGAGGATTTCAGAACAACATGAATTGATGCAATAGAGGGAGAGAATAGCTTTTGTTAACTCCTAGGAGTGCGATCAGCAAGCAGAACCCCATCTACTGTACTTTTTATTTCCTAAATTGCACTCATGTCTTCAGAGGGATGGAGACCATTAAGATACAAAATGCTACAAGCTACAAGTAATGGAATCAAACAACCTACAACTTACCTGCAGTACTATGTCCCGTCCATTCCGTGTGATGTTAACAGTATGGGGCTGTCCATTAGCCATGTTTCTGTGGTCGACATCAATGTTATATGGCTCTTTGGTACCTCCTAGGCTGTACCGAATTTGCAGATTCCCTAGTGAAAGAAATGTGAAAAGCACCCTCAGGTGTTTTGGTCTTTATTCACCAGCTCTTTTCCCCTCTTTACTTTCACATACAACTGTTATCATTTTACACTTAAATTGCTCTCAGAGCTGGTCTCTGCAGTAGGAGAAGAGCTAGTCTTTGAGACTATAAAGCTACTGGGCTGAAAACTGCTTCTAGTTTATAGCCCAGAAGCATGACAATGACCAGCATCTCAAAAACAAAGTGTTTGTAAACACTCTAGATTGCAAACCAAACAAATTGGAGCTATGCCTTGAACAATATAGACAATTGGTACAAATTTGAGTACATCAAGTAGCACTTGTTGTGATTATTATCCTTGCTGCAGTAAAATTCTTTGAAGTTATACAAAACATGATGTTTTCTAAAGAATAAACCATTGATATGCATTGAATAAAGGCAAAATTACAACAAATTAACACTGACACAATCTACACAAGGGACTTTCTTGCTCTCACATTTCATTGCTGTTGACAGGTGACCGTCTGGACTTTTATGGAAGTTTAATAATATACGGTGAAATGAAAACTTCAGGTTATACTGTTAGAAAAGTATAGTCAAAAGTGGTTAATTGATATTCATGACATACTGCCAGACATATTTTTCTTTTCTAAACAAAAGTGAAGTGTCTGCTCTTCTTAACAAATGTTAATATTTGATTAAAAGGAAGGATGTTTGAAAAGGGAAATGCAGACCCCATTATTGATCAAAACTGGAAATATTCTGGCCCCAAAGAGCAGCCTTAGACCTTTATAACTATAGTTATAAAGGGTATGATGTGGGATTTCTCTCATGCACCTTCTTTCTTCCCCATGAAGTGAAAAAAATGAGTGGCATGTGAATACTCATTAACTTACCCCATTAAAGAGAACAGTAGTAAAATCATCCTAATTATGATTTTCATGCGACACTAAGGCATTATTTGGAATCAAAGTATATTCAGTTTATATACAGTTTTAATACTGTAACAGCTAATGGTCCATATCCAACCTTCAACCATCACCAAAATGTTTAGGACCTTATATGCTGTGCTACATCCATATTTTAGCCACCTCAGTGGGTATCCAGATTTTCAGAACAGTACATTACACTTTCCATGGACTATTGGTGATATTGCCATGAGTTCAGCAATTAAGGTGCCTACATATGGTTGCCTGCTTGTCCCCTCCATAATGCTTCTTCGTGGCATGGATCTGATTGTTATAGCAGGTTTTTTGTTTGGGTTTTTTTTCATTTTGTTTTGAGAGGGAGTGTTGACTAATGAAATCCCAGTAAATTGAACAGTTATATCAGTACAAAATCTAGTGCAGCAGAATACAGGTTCAGGTCCCACGTACTTTACTTTTACATGACAAGGGTGAAGAGACTTTCTCATTAGTTCAGAGCTTCAGCTGAATGTCAGCCTGGTGTTATTATCAATTGTGCCTTCAATGGAGAAAGCCCAGAGCAGTTGCTTACCAGATGGCTTGACAAGCACAGCCATGAAGTCCTGGGTATAGGAGCTGATATACAATAAGACACAAGGTGACTTGGTGGTACTGAAGCTGAAGCTGAGCTCTTCTTTATTCAAATTGAGGTCAGGTGCTGTGGTCTCAGGATCTGTAGAACTCAAAAGTGTTCGGCTAACTAAATCTTTCATGCTAGTCCCTGGGGAGTGGAAGTTGTAACGAAGCCACATTCCCTCTTCAAAAAATGCTCCAACATCTTAAACATAAGGAAAAAAAAAAAGAAAAAGAATAAGATAAATTAAATGTGCTAACACATTTTGGATGAAACATATTACTATTGACTTGATCAGTACTAATCTGTGCATGTTTCTACTGCTTCATTATTTAAGCCCTTTGCCAATATTTTTAGGTCAAGAGCCTCACTATTTTCCAAGGAGAATGAAAAGGACCATCTCCATTTTATTGGTGGGTACCTGGATTCACAGAGCAAAGGAAAGATTTCCTTTGGGTCACACAGAAGGTCTATGCCTATATCTCGTATCAGTACTACAGACCAGAAGAACCATGCTTTAGATTTATTCTCATTCAAGTCTTGCAGTAGATAATGCTCCAAAGAAGGAGATACAAGGAAGAGAGATTTAAGGGACACAGTAAGCAAACACTGTCAAGAAAAAGGAAAACCAGCAATTCTGACCAGCAATTTTGAGTGGATTTGGAAGTACTTCACAAAGGAATTGATGCCAATTCCAGCACCTGAAAGATTTGAAATAGGATTGGACACAATGCTAGAAAGTTATCCACAGCTAGCACAATCCTTCATGAGAACTGCATGACCAGGATGCCCTTATGGGAGATAAAATTAACCAGGGACCTTGACTCAGTGGGGAACAAGGCAAGAGACACCTGAACTGCAGCTCCCAGGAGGTGCTACCCAGACAAAATTTTCAAACCGATCTGAGACAAAATGCCATATTTCAACACTTCTGACAGAACATAAAACTACTTTTGGCAGAATTAATACTTTCAGCAGAAAAAGCATTGTTATCACTTCTCATAATAATGCAGTCCTGCCTATTTCTTAACATTAAAAACATAATTCAAGGTTGACATTCTTACAGCAAAGGCTGACTTTGACAGCCTTCTATGGGAAACACAGCACAGTTGCCTACTATTGGTAGTCTATAACCTACACTGGACTGGCTTTCTATGGCAGTCACTTAGTGACACTGTGGTCCTGGATAGGCTTTGCTGTCTGGGACAACATCATTAAAGGAAATTTTTAAATTACATGTGAACTTAATTGAGAAGGTATGTTCATAAACATTTCATAAGGTATTAAAGAATGATGAATAAAGAGTATGAGCACAGCATATGAGTACTGTATTTAAAGAACAGTTATAAGCAATGCTTAAAGATGTGACCAGTCTTTAAAAAATCTTTCATCATTTACTACCTTCCTACATGATGCAAAGTTGCCACAGATTATACAAAGTTGCCCATCCAAACTTCTGAAAAATCAACATACTATCTTTATTTTAGAAGAAACTTTAATTTTTATTCCCTTTTAGCATTTGGAGTCTTCACACAATTCTAAGCAGTCTTTATCTCAAAACATATGAAGCAAGATGTCCATTTTACAAGCTGTGCAGTGACACAGAGCAAGTCAGGAAAGAGTCTGTAGACTTTATTCAGAGTAGCCAAGCAGAGAAAAGATAAGAAGACAGGTAAAATTATAACAGAATTTATTGATGCTCCTTCCCAGAATTTTGCTAAATCCAGTGCTGGAAAAGCTTTATGTTTTCCTGTCACCATACAAAAAATTTCCAAAACTCAAAATATCGTAGTCACTGTCACCGTGCGGCTGTATAAAACATGGAGTCAAGTTGTGGTCCCAAGGCGCTATAAATAATTCGATCATTCTGATAGATTTATAACTGTCATTTTATAGGATAAACCTTAAATCATCCTGAAACAGTTACGGGAGAGGCAATTCAGTTTAACAACTATATTTTGCAGTAGACTCAACTTAAGTACTCCTGGATTAAAAGTGAAAGGTTCTATCCTGAAAATACTTCCCCAAATTGTGGTGCCTTCTGCCGTTAACAGCAGTGTTGAAAATAAGTGTTAGCACTTACAAATCTAAAGCAGTATACACTGTAGCTCTAAGTATTTGCAAGACTGACTTAAAAATATGCCTGTGACTGCTAATTTATTCTTCTTCAACCTCTACTTGTAGCTCATGCAAGCTGCTTCTCTGGCAGATGCTGTATCAATTATGCTGCTGCGGCGCTGGCAGAACTGCTGGCCAGAGCCAGCGCGCTGGGTCCCTGCACGCCAGGCAGCCCTGCCATTTGACACTGCCATTCTGCTGGTGGGGACCGCAGCCCCTGTGGAAGCTCTGTGTACGCACACAGCATACTGATGCAAAATTATGTTTGCCTCTGGCCTATTTACTGCTTGTCATGCCTTTTATTTTAGGAGTGATCTTCAGGATTGCCTGGCGCTATGCTTGCCCAGGGCCTCATGCACTGGGAATAGTGGGACCTTCAGTCCTGACCTCAGCGCTGCTCTGGGGTATTTTCCGCAGCTGTAAATGTTAAGAATTGCTACTTTAAATGTTCATTACTACAAAGAAAGCTTTAAGTAAATGGTGCTCTCTGAAATGGTAAGATTTTTTTTTCCCAAAAGGCTTTCATGACAGAGCAAAGAATGTTCTGTACGTTTAACTCGATTTGTGCTGAGAAAATAAATTTCGGTATAGCTGTATTGTTACAGGCATATAAGCTATTGTAATGAGCCTGGAAATTGTCCTCACATGCATACCGCCTCTTTCAAGAGGAAGGGTAAGAGGAAGGTTCACTTTGGCTGTTTGAGTGTATTAGGCCCTCAACAGGAAGATACTGTATCCCCTCAAGTTCCAGCTCAGCAAAGAAAGAGGTTGATGCACACGATTATGCTCTTTACTGAATGAAGCTGAAGTCTTTGCAGCAGGGCTGCAAAGTGCTCAGCAGCTCACAGGAGCAGGCTGTTTAAAGTGTTAGAAAATATTAGAAAAAGCTAAAGGATAATTTTCTCTATATTGAATGTAAGTATAAGATGACTTGGAAATGCTGAGGGCTGATCAATGAAAAAACTATCTACTTGGAGGTCACAAGTGTATCATCTTCCTGAAGCTCTGATAGAAGGAATATTGAAGTCTTTCATTCAGAAAACCATTCAAGTTGCCTGAATAAAATGGGTAAAATGCAGCACAAACCCTGCTGCTGAAATGTCAATGATGTTTCCATGCACTACCCTCTGCTTTCTTTTGTAATATTTCAAATGCTATCTGAAAAGATGAGTCTTGGGGGATCAGGCATAAGGCATAGTGAAGGGGTTCCTCTGCAGATTGCCCTTTCAAGGCAGAAGACTTGGGGAAATAAATGTAGTGGCAACAGATCAGTTTTCTTTGGAAAGCAGTACCTGTTTCTATATGAATATGCAGTATGGTCATCCTGTGTTGACAGACTTTGCAAATACATACAGTTTGGGCTTGCTTTGTAGAGGAACCCAGAACAGGATTTGTGGATCATTAGAAATGATTTTATCAAGCGAGATGCATATCCCCAGTGTGAACTGCACATAATTTACAAAAGTGTCCAGCTTCAATTTGAAAATGGATGAAGCAAAAGCTGATCCAAAAATTCCACAAAAAATGCACATGTACCCAGAACTGACAAACTTATTTTGAAGGTTACAGTTCTTTGGTCATCTCCCCAGTCTGCCTCTCTGCACTCAGCTACTTTTACTTTTGTACACTCTCATTATGTCTGGGATCAAGAGTATTGAAAGGCTGGATGAAAAAGCCAAATAGATAAAACCCCCCACATTTCTCTTACAAAAAATCCACAATCTCATGACATTTCTGGGCAGTGTTGCAGGCCTAAGAACCTGATTCTCCTTTGCTGCTGGTTTAACATTAGTGAAATGTCAGTATTGATTCTTCTCTTCTCTTCTCAGGTAGTTATAACGATTCTGGTAGCCAAACACTCAGTCACACCCAGAACTTGTCTTCTTTCTCCATTACTTTTTCGTCACCTGTGAAGAGCATTGCCAGCATTGCACAGGTATGGCTGAACACAGCCTCAGCAAGATTTTCTAGCTGGAGGCATATACAAAAGATACAGAACTCAGCAGGCTTTAGGGCGATTGAATTGGCTCTGTGCTGACAGTTGGGATACGAATGTTAATAGGGACTGTCATGAATCAAGTTCAAGATATTACTCCTAATAAATAAAGAAGCAACAGATCTGTGGAGCTACCACTGCCCCCCCCCCCCCCCCCCCAACCCAAACCCCATAACAAAACAAACAACAAACCGCCAACAAACCAACCCCAAGCCCCAACAAAACCAACCAACCAAACCAACAATTTCAACACAGGAGCTTTTCAAGAGTGGTACTGCAAGAGGTGGAATCTACCTTCTGCAGTAGGACAGCTATCACTGTCTCAAAATAGCCATTTCACATTTTTCGAAGTAAACTCGAGACCTAGTTTGTGTCACCTTTCATCTGGGGACCAAGGAAAAGCAATGCTGGTTACTTCTCTGGTATAACTCTGGCTTTTTTGTGGCTGGGCCTTCAAAATATCTTATTAATGGGCAGCAACAGGGTAAAATCCCTGCCTCAGAGAAGCTGGAGACAAAACCTTGACAACTATGAAACCTGGCTATGACACATGAAAAATGCAGCAGAGAAAGATTCTTGCCTCTTTGTTTCACAAAGCTGACTGAAATGCCACCTTAGAGCTGTAAGCATGTCCCTTCTAGAGGCCCTAAATGTATCCTTGGCCCTGCTCAGATTTGGTAAATTAAAAAAATTACTCTTGCCAGTGCTCAATGCTATGTCTTCCCTGCACAGAGTTCTGGATGTGAAAAGCAGAATTTTCAAAATCCTAAGCAAGGACAGTCACTAGAGGCATTCTGACATCTGATGCATGTACAAAAATTGTTAGGGCAATTTAGGCAGTTGAACAAAAACTCTTTCCTGGTGCATAACTTTCCTTCCTTTTTTATTTCTCATATAGTTATGAATATTAAATATAGATTAAGTAGATCTTGCTTGTCTGCCTTGTGGCTAAAAATGTGCTAGAGAGCACCAGAAATTGCAGCTACTTACAGGCTGTGGTCACAAAGATTAAGAATGTTTGCTGAGATACATCCTGGCCATAGGACATCAGTAAAGGGTCAGAATCTCACAGCTATTGATCTGGAAGACAACTTACTTTGAATGCGCTGAAGATGGTAATGCTTATCATTTATCTGGTTAGCTCAGGTTAGCTCACTCAACATTTTATTCTACCTTCAGGCTCATAGTATTTTGTTTGTGAAACCAAGAAGTGAGGATTTAAAGGTTTTGTCCTACATCCTCAAGTCTCATATTCTGGCTGCCATTACTGTAATAATTTGTGATGCACGTTTGAATTTTCTGCGTGTAGACTAAAATAGCAAAATACAGCAATTGCTTGTTGGCATTAATAGAATACAAACCTACCGAGGATTTGCTTCTTCTATATGAATATAGCGTTACTCGGTATAAAAAAAGCTTTTTTGAACAAATGACCATCAGAATTGGGGGATATGTAAAATAATGTGCACCAGTGAAACTATGGGGCCTGATCATAAATCCATGCAAAGTTTCATGCTACCTTCAGTGGAACAGAATGAATGCCACAGAAGATGGGGTATAAGCCACCTGATTCACTACACCTTCAAGCCTCACTAAGTCAACGCCAACAGGTAGATTCTGCTGGGAAGCAGTTTGGCATACCTAAGCAAGGCAGAGCTCTGAACCTTCTTTTGCAATAGCCCTGTGAAGCAGGTGCCTTTTATTCTACTTGCTATACCTGGACAGAAGTGCACATGCCAAGGAAAGCCTAAAAATGTCAGGAAAATCATAGTTGTGCTTCATTCTGCACTGATGTGAAATTACTATAAATCTTTCTGTAGCTACAGCTGTTTGAAGTGATGTCTAGGACAGCAGACTCAGAATAATGGAATGGCAACCCATGCTGTGTATTCTCTGTTGAATCTAAATGAAAAGCCAGCTCCCTTTCCAATGGAAATATGCATAACGGTTAAAAAACCCCACCAAATAAAACAGGATGGATGAAGAAAAATGTAACTTCAAATATACAACAGACCAGGTTTCATAATTTCCTGCCAGGGAGTCTCTGGAGGTGCTCTTTAGGTAACCTCAGAGAAAAACTTGCAGCTTTGCAAGAGCCTTTTGAGAAATATTAGACTGTCATTTGATGATCGCACATTACTCAGAGTGACAACTTTGATAGGTGAGATCTGGCTTCAATTCCTTCCTGTACCACAGGTACCCATGCTAAAAGTGAGCAGTTCCTTGCTTTTCTCATTATCTCATTCGCTTTCTGCATTACCACAATAAAAACATCTTCTCGCATCACAGACCTATTGTAAGGATAAATACCTTAGCAGCTTTTGAGGTGCCAATACTACTCCAATAGCATGCAGGTGTATAAATATTGCACACTGATGTCTAGTGCAAGAACCTCAAATCTTTCAGTTGCCTTTGCATAGACATGCAGCAGCTGGCAATGTGCTGAAGCTGCTCCACTCATCTTTCCTAAAACATCTGCATTCAGTGAGCAATGACACCAGAGCAGGCCTAGTATAGTTAGCTGACAAAGAAATTGAAAGTTTATTACATTTTCTGAGCCAGGTCTTAGTATTTTTTAACTTATTACCCTTTTATTTGCTTTCTGTACACAGAACAAGAAATCCTTGCATTTTATAAGTAGTTTATTATGGATGGTAAGTGAGTTGGCAAGTTCAGTTTATAATCAGGTTGCTATCTCTTTGAGATATGTAAGTAGTATGGGGTAGGTTTGTTCTGCTTTGAAAAGAAAAAACCATTTTTTTTCCAATAAAAGAATTCTTGCAACTTAAGTGAAATGCAATTTGCAAAGCACTAGAGCACAACCGTGCATGTTTAGTAAGGCTGTATTGACAGGGCAGCAGAATGGAATAGCTTTACAGAGTATATATATTTTTTGTGAGTATGTATATTTACCCAATAGAGACTAACACCCAAGTCCTGAAGTTGGTTCTACAGGTAGAAAAACCTGACTGCAACATTCAGACTTACCAGACTGGAAGCCTATCATTCCCAACCCAAGGAAAATTTCTGATACAAGTTTCAGCTAACAGATCACTATCATGTTGTGTATAGCAGAATTTTTTTTGGGGTGGGAGGGAATTGTTGCCTTGATTTTCCAGGTTCTGGGATTATGAACAATGAAAACTTAAAGGTGGTTAACTTAAACCACTTGAACAATCACAACCCCATTACTTACAGCAAAGCAATGAAATGTATTTTCAACCAGCAAAGTAAAGGGAATTGAATGGGTATAACCAGGGCAGAATTTGGAGGTGGTCACGTGTCAGTCTAAGCATCTGTGGAAGGGTGCAGAGCTGCTTCACCCATGTGCCATAGCATCAGATCTCATATGTCTTTTTTGCATCCATTCAGCCTAGTAAAAAGCTGATTTTTTCTCTTTGAGGAAGAGAAGGGAGCAAGAAAGGAAGGAAATCTGACCATGACAATACTACTGTAAGGGCTTTCAGGGTTCATGCAGATATAAACCCAAACCTGAAGGAGTTCAGTTTGGGCACTGGCATAAGGATTGCAATAATTCACACTGTGAATCTGAGCTTTACTTGAAAGAAAGAGAAAAGTGTATACACTGTGCTCATCTCCTTGGTGTTTCTTGATGCAAATTGAGTAAGTGCATAGAAATTGGAAGCTTTGAATTTACCCTTCCAGCACACCTGAAGGCACATGAGTCACAGCATCAGCCATTCAATTTTTTTTTGGCCACACTCTCTTGGTGGTGGACAATTTCTTCTCCTACTGTTGATCCACAGCACTTCAATACCCAAAGGAGAAATGCTTTCTCCCTGGGGGATCCCCCACATCACAGTGCTGCCACACACTCTGCATAGCCATTCCAGCATTTGACCTTCGCTCTTTCTGTTTAAAGGAAGGAAAGGGTTTGTTTTTTAAAGGAATGAAAATTAATTGTTTTCTCAGAAATGCTTTTATGAAGCTAGGACAGTTGTGGGAGTTAAAAAAAAGAGAATTTATGCTTAAGCAAAGGACAGGGAAAGGTCAGAAAGCAATCTGTAGGACTGCAGAAACACTGCAGCTATTCCTCAGAACAATTTCTCTGAGCAATGAAAAGAGAAAACAGACAATTGCATATGCCCCAAATACAAAACAAAAATAAAGTTAAAATAGATGTCAGACTGCATTTTTGCACTTTTTTTGTCCTTGTAAAAAAACCCAGTCTAATTTCCAGGCCACTACCACATCAATCACATAATGATCTGCTGCTAATAAGGCTGGAGACAATGCAATTTCTTGTCAGTCATCAGTCAGTGGCTCTAAGGATGGATTTCATCAGCAAAAGAATCCACAGTACGCCAGGACTGTTTTTATTGTGAGATGCGTTTATTACTTATGAACCATAGTATGGCGATTTCCTTATAGTAATGATGTTTTTTTAGTTTGATTTTTCCTATCACTTCTTCTGCTAGCAGTTTCAGTACATAACCAACCCCAAAAAGTTTACCATGGGGAAGTGGCTTGAATATTGAAATAAAATTTTTGGATAAGAAAAGCTTCCTGGGGCAAATTAAAATCAACAGGAAGAGAAGACTGTGGTATATTGAAAGGTATTACATTATGCCACCTTTCACTCCTGCTGAATAGCATATTTTTCTGGTAATATCTCATATTGGTTTGAATGTGATGACTTAAAAAGTCAGGCACCATTGATTATCAAAACAACAGAGCTACTTGGCCTGGAAGATTTACTTACAGGAGTAAAATAACGAAACCTAGTCCTAGTTTATCATGCAGAGCACTAACCTTGTTATTTCTTGGCAGCTGACGTGAATTCCCAGTGAAGGTAACAAAAGAAAGTATTCTTGCTTGCCTTATATTAGACTCACCCAACATCATGGCATCCAGCTGCACACTGTGGTGCAGGTTAGAAAATCACAAGTAACAGAGCAGTATTCAATTATGTCCTTGCTATAAAGAATGGAATTGGTTGAAAACAGAGAATATAGTCTTTAAAAACAAGTTCACAGACATTTCAGTGCTTTTAGAGAGGGAAAAGTGTCAAAGTGTTAATGAAAAACTGAAATATCAGAGTTGCAATGTTTTCATCCAAATCAACTAAAATATAATTGAGGTAACATTTTTATTTTACAGGGAAAGCAGGGAAAGACTCCCTGCTATTTTCCAACAAATATGTAATTTTAATAAATTTTTAAAATAGTTTTTTAGCTAAAATATACTCGGCTGTTTTGCCAGTATTTTTTTTTGCTGTCATTAGTACTGTATGTTTGCCCTTTGTACCTAGAACATATACCCAGTCTTGTCTCATGGACCAAGAGGACATGGTAGAAGATTCCAGGAGCTGCTATTAGAAAGAAAATGTAGGAACCCCTTCTTTCACAAGTCTAGGGAGTTTGACAACATGCACAAGATGTTCTAGTGCTTTAGTGATTTAAAAGTCTTAATTCAAGTTAAATTTACAATGTAAAACTTAATGGGCTGAAAATGAACTGTTTTAAAGACCTCATTATCAGCACTGTTTGTTACAGAGGTTTTACAATTATTTTGATCACAGGATGCACCAAACCCAGTCTATTTTGTGTTTAATTTATCCTCTAACTTTATCCCAGTGCCAAGTTGTTGTTTCTGCAGAGAAGTCCCATGAAGTCACACACACTATATCATACTTGGGGATATTCTAGATGAGTACATCAGTTTTTAGCACTAACAAATAGAAAATTGGTGATTTGCATTTTGTACCTAAGGTCTTAAGGATTTAGAGAGATATTTTTAGCCTGGAATCATTTTGGTATTTAAAGCAGAGGTCTGATGTCATGTTTAAATGGCACAACACCGTGTGGTACTCATGCTAGCGTGAGTACCTTTGCATGACTCAGTGCTGCCCAGCAGCAGTAGCTTACAGCAAGTTTCACTGCGTGCCCAAAGTATCACTGTCAGGGCTCTGGGCCTTTGGCTGGACTGGGAGGCTGATAAGGACAATGGCGTAATATAGCATAATATTACTGCTGTGGCTATGACAGTGCTTACAGACCAGCCAAAACCAGGGTTTGTCTGTGCTAGGTGCTCAATTATTCCCCTAATGGTATTTTTTATTCTGTTAACTGCACATCCAGGAAAAATAAAACACTTTAACTTAGAGCTAGTTTTGGCAGAAGTTTGGGGTTTATCTATCCATAAAAAACCAGAAAAACACAAATAAAAGCCGGTGTGATGAGTTTTGGAAATTCACTGAATATAGCATGGCAGCAATTCTGTTTTTTTTTCTTGAGTCAGCACATACGATCTGTAAGAGACTGACCCAGTTCCAGCCTGAATGGCTTTCCTCTAACATAACTGCACTAGCGAACAGAAATACTAAATATGCATTACCGTTCTCAAACTCACAACAAACCATTTGCTAAATTAACTGAAATCACTGTACTCATATTCTCAGGAGTTACTGTATGTACAGTCCTGAATGTGATAGACATGTTTTATAATTTGTCTTTGAAGCAACACAGCATAGTGAAACTTGATGAAATTCCTGCATGCAAGCACAGTGGAAGCCATTACCTAGAGCAGCAGCTGCTTCACTTCTGCTGCACTACAAATATGTCATATTTATTGGAATGTATAAAATAAGAATGCTAGAGATTCATCAGAATATCTGGTGATGTGAAAACAATCCCTTAGCTTTTAGAAGAGGGTGCTCCAATATGTGAGCAACATCAGCAATGGACAAAGTTCTGTTGTGATAAAATGAAATGAAGGTGGATATGTGTGGATACAAACAGAGGTGGCTGAAGCATGTGAGGAGAAAATACAGTCCATAACCCAGCACCAGGTAAAAAGACTGCCTCTTTCTGTTATAAACCTGGTTTCCTCTAAGTGTGGCTGGAACGGAGCAGGGTACGGATATTTGCAATGTAATCCTCAAAGTTTGACACAGAAAAAAAAAGAGAAGTTAAGGAGGAGTTGGAAAGCAAAATGTCAATGGGCAGGAGCTTTCCCCTACTGCCAAGACAGCTTCATGAAGGGAATTTGGTGACTGGTGATCCAGCCTGCCTGCAGGATTCCGGGTACAGTGGGTAACATAAAAGCAGAAGAGCAGTTTATGAGGCTAGAGGTTTCTTTAACATTACAGATACTGATGAGAAGAGCCTTCACATTTTTTTAGTTGAAACTGTTGGATTAGTACATTTTGAGAAAGCTTTAAAAATGATTAGGAAAATCAACAGACTGGATGATTTTGTGTACCAATAAAAGCAAAGTGAAAGAGAGCTGCTGAGAGAGATTAGCATCTCAGGTATATGTGACAAAACCTTTAGAGGTGTTGAGAAGAATATTTCAAGAATATGATGAGAATATCCTATGAAATGCAAGGGAAGCAAATGAATGGTCACAAAGCCTACAAACTGTGCAAATATTTGGAAAATTATATTCCCATTACTACTGACTTTGTCACAATCATTTCTAGTCAAAATAAGAAAAAACGTGGAAATAAATTAGCATCTTTATTCTCACTTTTTTTTCTTGGATGTAATATCCCTCTTTCCCTCACTCCTTGTCTATCTTTCTTATGCAGGCATGTGTGTCCATAGTAAATTGGTCACTTACAATAATTGATTTTGAAAATTCAGAACATATAGGCATTTCCAAAGGACTGACATAGATATGGGAGCTCTGTACCTTCCCTTACCCTAGCAAGTTCAATCTCTAACCCAGTTTGAGCTACTTGATCTGGTTATGGATGGATAAAATTTTTAATCCAAATGCTGGCCTCCCAATTTATAAGATATTAAACCCAAAGCTCACACCTATTTATCTCCAAATATGTTTCTGAATGAGACTAGGTAGCTTTTGTTTAAATCCATGTTTTTTTCTAAAGAAGTCACCACGACAATGAGCTAGTAGGAATTTATTGTTCAACAGCTCAAGACTACAGAATACAGTCTGCCAGACCTGCTACGACTACAGGCATTCCTGATGCATTTTGTTGTTGTGTTATTTGATTTAAATAGATAAAATATACTAGTACTAATGAGAGATCTGGTTTTAAGTCATCACGTCTAAATCCTGGGTGTATAATTTGACTTGTTTGTAAGAAGTATTAAAGAGGATTTATTTGTTTAATTAATAAAAGCTGAAGCATTGATTGTATTGTGTTTTTTCTCAGGCAGATAGTTCTCCCATACTCTGCCTCCTGCCCTAAAGCATTTACCTTTAATGCAAAATGGTCCATCATAGGCAGTTTTGGAGCAGTCACAGGAGTAGCCATTGTATTTCTCGACACATTTACCGCCGTTTGCGCAGTACATCCCATAGCTTGTGCAATGGCCAGAGCAGCCAGGTTTCACACCTGGTGTGACTTTCGCTCTCTCTTCCAGGTCCAGCGTCACCCCATTCATCCTTAATGAACGAATGCAACCTAGGAAGCCTCGCTGGCCTCCTGCAGCACCTGAGAGGGAATGTAAAACTGTGAGACAACACTGAACAGAGTTTATTGTTGTTGCTTTACATGAAACATCCTGTTAAGCTTGTGACAACAGCTGAAAATAAGTAACTTCTTTGTAAAGGCAAGGAATTGCCTTGTGCTAATGACAATGAAATCTAACCTTTTGATACCTTACCTTAAGTAAGCATAAATAGTAGGTGTGTCTGCTTTAAACTGATTAGACACGAGAGATTCTAGCCCTCCAGTGTAAGACTTCATTTTATTTCAACTTCAAGATTTTTAGAGATAACAGTGGAATAAATGGTCTTGTCTCGGTTGCTAAGGTATAGCCTTACTCTCCATATGATTAGTGATGATGGATGCTAATAATAACGCCACAATACGTTACGCAGTGTTACATTTTTCAAAGCCACGATGGGGAAAGAAGGAAAAGATTTAAAACCCCACTTGCAGTTGCAACAGGAAATGTAGATGTTAATTTCCAAGCAACGCCGGGTATATTGTTTAGTTGCCTGAGTATAGGGTGAAGGATCTAACACTGAAGAGCTAAATTTGAAAATCTGGATTGAGATGGCTTTTCTTAGCAGTCAATAAGAAAGGTTCCTTTCTCCCCCCTGGTAAACACTTGCTGAAAAACATGATTTCAGCTAGGAAAGTCTTATCTGGGGCTGGATTAGAAACAAAAAACCCCTAAAAAGTGCAAGCAAATAACAATGAATGGTTGTCATCCTTTCTCCTCATCCTCTCATCTCTTTGATTACTCCAGTGCCGCAGGTGCTGAAGAGTTCCTGAGGAGATCTGAGTGCTCATCACTGCAGAGCACAGAGGCTGATATTTACCTGAGTGGGAAAGAGAATTAAATACAAACCAAAGAGAGGGCTGCTTCCAATCAGCTGCTGGTAACTGGATGATTTGGAGTAAGAGGAGGCAATGCTCAGTCTCTGACAAGTGCACAGGGCAGAGGGCATACTGGTGTGGTTCCATTCTATGCAAACTCATATACACTACAGTGATGAAAAACCCCCTAATACATTTAATTCCCTTCCTTCCCCTCCTGGTGACTGTCCCAGTCCCTAGGACATGAAGTCACTATCCCTCAGGCTCTCTCACTGGCCCAAGGAATAGATATTTATTCTACAGAAAGTGGAACAGAAGGCACTGAAACAATTCTTGTTCAGTATTACTTTCCAGGCCCCAATATTCAGGGTGTTTTTTGGGACACTCCAATTCAAATCGATTCTCTGACTCTGGGTAAGGATTCTTCAAAGTGTGTGCTCCAATCACCAAGTTATATGAAATGGATATGATGATTCAGAAAGAAAGAAAGCCTTGTGCAGATCTGGACATTCAGTTTTTGGCAATAAAGGCACTAAGTATTTCAAAACATTGCTGGTGTTACAGTTAATTCATACTACCAGTAAAAATCATCATTATTAACAATTTCCCAAGAACTCAGGCTGGAAAAAAATTCAACTCTTCCTGTTTTCAGTAAAAGACTTGGTATTTCTTTTAAAAGGTTAAGGCTTCCTCTTTTAAACAAACTTCACATTTCAGCTTATTTTGAAACTGCCTTTTTTTGGGATCATAGTCAGCAGTAAAGGAGAATCTGAGCTTGTAAATAATGACTGCACATCTGGTGACACATTATACACAGTTTGCAGTGACACTGTGCTGTTTATTAAGGCAGTAAAGGCTTTCAACATAATTTTAATTCATTTCTGCTGTTGAACCCTGACTAAAATGGGGAAAAAAAAAGAGATAATGTCTTTTTTTCCTTTCCCCTTCCCTCTTCTCCTGTTAACAGATATCTAGAGAGGTAGGAAAGTACTTCTTTGCTCAACATTTTATGCAGTTCTGATTCCAGTTAATGGCACTTGGCATGTCTGCACTTCACAGCCCTGGGGCTAACAGTCAGAGAAATACCAGTGCTGCTGGAATGCCTGCCCAAAATGTAGTGGAGACCAGCAGCTCCAGAAAGCAGCTGGACTAACTTGGTTCCAGGGAGTGCATTTGTGTAACGCTGTGTGATGCTCTCCCACACTGAATAGGCAAACAGCCCATGGGACCAAAGGGAAAAGACCGCAGCGAGAAGGGTGAATACAAAAGCGCGGGCAATGATCAAACCTAAAGAGGCTGAAAGTGCTGCCGAGGCTAGGATGGGCACTGCAGGCACATGCAGTCCTGGCAAGACCTATGCAGAATTTTTCACTTCTGTGGTCAGTGTATGTCTGTGAAAGGGACACTTGGCAAAAAAGGAGTTTGGCACTACTGTCTGCTAAAGGCACTTTAAGCTAGGAGCTACAGGTGAAGAAAGACAAAAATGAGAAGTTGCCAGCACAGAATATTTTTCTCTTAGTTGATCTTCTTATTTCTGTAATTATGGACATGCTTGTCTTTTCTCTCCCCCTTCCCTGCCGTGCTGTCATGCAATTGCTTCAGGAGTGCAACTTCCCACATTAAACTAACTGTTGCTGGCAAGACACAACACAAAGAATGTTCAGCATGTGAGAGCAAAGCCCCGTTACCTGCTCTGCATCTTACCAACATAGAGCTGGCTGTACAACTCCAGTCGCGTGTGTCCTTCCGTTGGTGCTTTCCGGACCTCCAGGGGTAACTGGTCTACCTGCAGGCTGGCCTGTTTGACATTCCTCTCAGCATTGACCCTATGCCACTGGTCATCATTGAGCTGGCTGGGAGATCTAACGACGATTTCTACAGGTCCATTTCCAACATCAAATGAAAATGAAACCTCCGTAGCAGCTGAAACATCAAGCAAAATTGGAACCCATCTTATGTTGTAAAAGTTCACTTATACTTCCTAAACAGAAAGGAGTCATATTTTCTAGAAATATGCACTGCTCAGCCACCTTTCAGAATTTATAAGCATGTTCAGTTCCTTCTAACCTGAGTGGGAGTTAGAGTATTTCCAAGGAAGCCATTGTGAAAAGTTTCTACAGCATGTGATGGAAATCAAATCAGTTTGGTTTGTAAAATTTAACCAGAATAAATTATATCCTTGAAGAGGGCTTTTTATTTCCACTAATAATTTCAATAGTATTGAAAAAACCTGTTCACCAGCTTTTAGAAGAAAACATCAACAGACCCTGAAATAATCACATTAACTTTTGATTTCTGCAGCTTTCCAGTTTCCATAGTTTTTTTTAGGGAAATAATGCATTTTGATTAAAAAGTGGTGCAGAAGAAGTTTACATTTTTTTTTCTTTTTGAGGGGCAATTGATATTTACAATGAACTAATAATGCAGTGGTTATGACCTATGTGAGATTTTATGGCTGAAAAAGAAATGGATTCTTAGCAAGCACTGCAGTGCCCTATTTATAGTGGATGATTCAAACTATGTTTAGAAATTTTACAAATGTCCATTAGGCTCTACCAGACATTCCTCCAGGTCAGCCTTGGCAAACTATATAATTGATACTTATTATTAACAGGGAGTGTGAGTGTGATTAATAATATACAGATGATTTTGAAATGAAGAAATATAATTTTCACTTTCCTACTGATATTTTGATTATACAACTTGGGGTTGTAAATTATATTATGGTGGCAAAACATCAGATGAAAGCATTACCAGAAAACGGATTATCAATGATAGCATTCATGAAGGAGGATACCAGACAGAAGTAAAGACAACCGAGTCCCATTTAATTTGTTTTTCTTACATATAAAATAATACAGCCACAGTGCCCTTTTAATTCTTCTGAAAAATCTCAGGTGCCCAATTATGGTCTCAGTGTTCCAGTACAGCTGTGGTTTCTAGTTTGGTTGAATTAATAAAACAGTCTTATAAAAATCTTACTCAGCAAGGCTATTAAATTGTGGTAGAAGCACCACTCTATGATCATTATCACTAACAATACTGATAAATAGTGGGAAATATTTTTGTACATGGCCTAATAATTTTTCACAAAGTTATATCAGACTGAATTAAATGCACTGAGAATGTTCTTTCAAACCATATTTATTATACAATTGACACCTTTGATTTTTTCTGCAAAATTGGCTCTTTCTAAAAGAAAAAATTAAAAGCATATTTTATTGCTGTTGTAGACTCTGTTCTCTGCTCAATAAAATAATTTCATTTCTGGAATGAACTGACTTTCATAAACCATGAATTTAGTCTGTTTGGCCTTTTGCACTTTACGAGACAGAAAATCTGTATGAGCCAAAGCTTGCCATTAAAGAAATAAAGATGTTTCATTTGAATGTTATTATGTCTTATAACTTCAGCAGTTCTGTCAATAAACCCAGGCAAATTAGGAATTAGAGTAAAATCTCTCCAGTACTTAAGCTGTATGTTGTGTTGAAGTCTATTTTCAAGAGTGTGTGTGTGTAATTCTCCTTTACTTTTTGCTTTGAAGAACTGCCTCAGATCTCTTCACCATTAGGCTTGAATTGCTTCTCAAAAGCCGTCTGTTTACAAGGCTGTAAAATGAGAAGCCCTTAGCAGACTTTTCATCTTATTCTCAGGCAACTGATGGCACTGTTTATAGTGCTCATGGGTACCTTCAGTACAACTCCATCCAGGATTTTGAAAACCTCTGCAAGAATGCTTCTTTATTTGCAAGCTCTTGGTCTTCTGGATGGAAGCATCTCTAATTTTTTTAAGGAATATTATTCTTCCTTTAAAAGAGAAAGTGTAGAGAATTGGCAAATAGAGATATTTCAAGTAGAAGTTCTGTGCCAGCATAGTCTAGCTTTATGCGCGGCTTTAAACTGAAATCTGTATCACAGCCTGAAAGATTTATAATGAAATTAGTACTTATTGGAGAAAATTGCTCACTCTGACATAAGAGTATCATTTATATAAATTCATATTATATTTTTATATTTAATCTTACAGCTAAGGAAGGAAAAGCATTCCAGAAAAATCTCATATAAGGCTGTTTTCTCTGCCTGTACCTGCTGACATGCTGAAAGTTAGAGAAGTCAGTACAGAATCTATGGACTGTACTGATCCATCCCCAAGCAACCTAAAAACAGGACTGCCATAAACCAAAGGGGAGGAAACTTATTTCCTAGACTGATGGACTGAAAAAACTTGAACTATGTCAATGAAAAGACCTTTGCAGGTGGGCAGAGGCTGCATGACAGCATATCTCACATGCGAGTTATGTTGCTGGTTCTGACTCTTCATTCTCAGTTTCCATTGGAATGAATTTTTGAGTCTGCAGATTAAGTGTATTTTCCAACCAAGAGCACCTCTAGGTAAAATGATTGGCATTTGTACATTAACAGAAATGGATGAGCATCTGATAACAGGCACGTTAGTCAGAAAAGGAAGACGAAAGAAATTGTAACCCTCTAATAAATGAGATAGAGGATCTGGTGACAAGTGAAATGGAGAAGGCTGAGGTACTCAACAGCTTTTTTGTCTCAGTTTTCACTGGCAATTGCTCTTCCCACATCTTGAGTCCCTGAATCGCAAGGCAGGGACCGGGAGAATGAAATGTTCAAGGTCAGGTTGGACAGGGCTTTGAGCACACCATGCTGCTCACACCTTCTTATTCCTCTAACCCAACTTTACTGCTGAGCATAGTGTTGTATGGTATGGAGTATCCCTTTGGCCAATGGTCACCTGTCCTTCCTGTGTCCCTTTCCAACTTCTTTGCTACCCTCAGCCTACTGACTGGGAGGGAAGTGGGAAATAGAGAAAGCTTTGATGCCGTGCAAGCACTGCTCAGCAATAGCCAAAACACTGGTGTGTTATCAACATCAGTTTAGTCACAAATGCAAAACACAGCACCATATGGGCTGCTGTGGAGAAAGTTAACTCCATCTCAGCCAGACCAACACAACATCAAATTTGCTCAGAAGTTCAGCGTAACCAGTTATGTAGAAAAGTAGCAATTATTTAGGGTTTTTTTCCTAAGTATGGTTTACTTTTCAATCTCTCTACATCCACATATACAACCCTTGCATGGTGTGACACGACAGTGGTATTATTCTGTTAAACTTTTAAAGGGGACAATTAAAAGATATCTAACATACATGAGCACATGTGACTATTTATTCACAGTAACCAACTGAACCAGATCAGGATTTTTTCAGAAACATGTAGCACCATGCACAGGTACCAGAGATTTCTACTGGTCAGTCACTGTAGCTCATGAGTGAGTTTTCCTAATGATCATTTTATTTTCTATTCTACCAAACACCATAAAACTCAAACCAGTTGTTCTAAGAAGGGAGAATGAGGATCAGACATTGAACAAATGTCTGAAATTGCTTAATTATGGAATAAAAAAAAAGAAAATAAATGTGGGTTTCAGTTTATTCAGTCAGTACAAGGTTTTGTGATGGAAACTTCATAAAATTGAACACGAGTGAATTTTTTATGTGCTCCTGCCACATCTATTCATTCAATAGACTGACGCTTGTGGCTTAGTTTACCCTTTCTGTGCCTTGTGCAATTACATATAATTAAATCTGAACACATTTCTTTCATCAATTCAATTTTCTAAGGTCTCAGGTCATTGTCAGCCACCTGTTCAGAACATAGAAGTGCAACTTTGGCAAACAAAATGCCCTTCTCACTCTTTGTTCTGTGTTCTTGTTTTTTAGCTCTATTCAGATCCCACCACTTCCTCATCTTAAATCTATGAGGTATTTGCCCATAAAAAGAAAGGTACACAACTCAGCCACCCTGCAGGAAGACATGGATAGGCTGGAAGAGTGGGCTACCAAGAACTTTATGAAGTTCAACGAAGACAAATGTAAAGGTCTTGTACCCAGGAAAACATAATCCAGGACTCCAGCACAGGCTGGGATCTACCCGGCTGGGGAGCAGCTCTGTGGAAAGGGACCTGGGGGTCCCGGTGGACAACAAATTCAATATGAGTGAACAGTGTGCTGCTGCGGCAAAGAAAGCCAACAGGATGCTGGGTTGTATCAAGAAGGACATCACCAGCAGAGATAAAGAAGTCATTATCCCACTCTACTCAGTGCTTGCCAGGCCACACCTGGAATACTGTGTTCAGTTTTGGTCCCCGCTATACAAAAAAGATGTGGACAGGCTGGAGAGTTTCCAGAGAAGGGCCACAAAGATGATCAAAGGACTGGGAAGCCTGCCATATGAGGAAAGGCTAAGAGAACTGGGTTTGTTCAGCCTTGAGAAAAGAAGGCTTAAGGGAGACCTTATCACCATGTTTCAGTATTTAAAGGGTAACTACAAAGAAGATGGAGACTCCCTTTTTACAAGGAGTCACATGGAAAAGACACAGGGTAATCGGTACAAGTTACTCCTGGGGAGATTCTGATTGGACAGAAGAGGAAAATTTTTCACAATGAGAACAATCAGCCCTTGGAATAATCTCCTCAGGGAAGTGGTGGATTTCCTAACACTGGACACTTTTAAGATTTTGTTGGACAGGCTGCTGGGCCATCTTGTCTAGACTGCTTTTGCCAAGAAAGATTGGAACAGATGATCCTTGAGGTCCTTTCAAACCTGGTATTCTATGATTCTATGACTGCATGGTCTGTGGGGTTCTGCGTTCCTTGGGTCCTTCCTTTCAAGGCTTTCTGGTAGATATGCTTTAGTTAAACACAAGTTCTGAGGCTCAAACGCACGGGAAGTAGTATGCTCTTCTATGTCCTTTGCTATGCAGAAGGTCAGGCTAAATGAGCTGACAGACTTCTCTGGCATTCAAGATCTATGAAAGCTAGGTCTCCCATTTTTCTAGAACTCCTTGTGTTTCAGGTCTTTTTTTTCCTGTTTTCCTAGTTGGATCCTTGTTGATAATTTGCAGGCTAGGATCTCTAGCTATAATGAGCCTGCCAGCAAAGAGACACTGACAGATGTGTGGGTGCTCACAAGATGCTAAGCAGTAGGTGGAGGTTCTCAAGACACATCAGCTGTGAAGAAAAAGGAGGAGGCATTACAACCCTCCTCACAGTCAGTTTTGTATGCCTGTCTCTCTATTTCTTTCCTTCTCTCCCACTATCCTTTCTCTGAAACACATACTTTCATGTCCTCCCTTGTACTTTGTTTCTCTTAACTCCTGTTTTGGGTTTGTGTGGTGAGGTTTTGGTAGTGGGGAAGGGAGCTACAGGGGTGGCTCCTGTGAGAAGCTGCCAGAAGCTTCCCTGGCTCCAAGTTGGACCCATCTCTGGCCAAGGCCGAGCCCATCAGCGTCAGTGGTAGTGCTTCTGGGAGAACATATTTAAGAAGGGAAACCTGCATGGTAGAGGGGAGTGAAATGTGAGAGGAGCACCTATGCAGATACCAAGGTCATTGAAAAAGGAGGGGGAGGAGGTGCGCCGGAGGAGGGGATGCCCCTGCAGCTTGCGATGAGACGGCAGGCTGTGCCCCCCCAGCCCATGGACGTGAGCGGAGGAGCAGATGCCCACCTGCAGCCCATAGAGGATGCCACACTGGAGCAGGGGGATGCCCCCCAAGATGGCCGTGACTTCATGGGAAAGTCCACACTGGAGCAGTCTGTGCCTGAAGGACGGCAGCCGGCAGAAAGGACCCACGCTGGAGCAGTTCATGAAGAGCTGCAGCCCATGGGAAGGACCCACGCTGGAGAAGTTCATGGAGGACTGTCTCCCGTGGGAGGGACCTCATGCTGGAGCAGGGGAAGAATGTGAGAAGTCCTGCTCCTGAGGAGGAAGGAGTGGCAGAGACAATGTATGATGAACTGACCCCAATCCCAATTCCCCATCCCCCTGTGCTGCTGCAGGGGGGAGGAGGTAGAGAAAATCGGGAATGGAGTTGAGCCCAGGAAGAAGACAGGGCTGGGGGGAAGGTGCTCTAAGGTTTGGTTTTACTTCTCATTATCCTTGTTTTGATTTGATTTGTAGTAAATTAAATTGATTTTGTTTCTTCCCCAAGTTGAGCCTGTTTTTTGCCTGTGACCATACGTGATGAGTGATCCCTCCCTGTCCTTGTCTCGACCCATGAGCATTTCTTTATATTTTCTCCTCCTCATCCCACCAGGGCGGAGGTGGGAGGAGTGAGCAAGAAGCTTCATGGTGCTTTGTTGCTGGTTGGGCTTAAACAACTATACCTCCCCTGATGTATTTTTATACTCTTCAGTGGGATTTATGATGTTTTAGTTGACTTACACCAAAGGGAATAGTATCTAACTTCTTTAGGATCCTTTTGAAATCCCATTTTTTAGAACATAAATGCCTTGTTACAGCTAGAATTGGAGCTCACTTGCTTGGCTGTAAAACAGGATACAACAATAAGCTGTAAACTGTAGACTAAAACCTGCCAGACAAGTATTTCCCCCCACCACTTTGCTTGCTTGTTCTGTGAAAACAATAGCTTGAAAATATTCTCTCTCTGTTGTAAGAGTAACACCTGCCAAACTTCTTGGACTGTTTGTAAATACATCTCTGACGAAGGACTCACTGACTAAACCAGTAGACAGAATTCAGTGAAAAGATTGAAAATGAATGAAAATTGAATCAACAGATAGAGATGCTAAACATATCTAGAGCCAGTGGTTTATGTATCTTTATATGGAATCCATCATCAGGGTCAAGATCAAGTCTCATATCTGTAGTCACTGGAATCCTTCCCATTGACTTTAGTAGGCTCTGTCTAGGAAAGAGGGCTTTCCAGGATTTGAAAGCAACTACCTTGTCCACCTTTCCCTCTTATACGTAGCTGAGTTTTAAGGTAGTTTTACAAAGTCATCTCTAAATTACCTGCCCTGCTGTCCTCATTTGCACAGGGGTGAGAGATGGCCATGCCAATGCTGACATTGAAACAGCATTGATGGGTTCTTCCTGGCTGCTGAAAAATGTGGAAAGGGCTACAGATGCTAGCCATATAGGAACACACAACCTGCTTTGAGAAGGCCACTTCTTAAGGGACACAACTGAAAATTAAAGCCACCAAAACAACATCTCAGAGAGAAATTGTTGATCCAAGTTGCTTGACTGCAATGCAGGAATTACTGTGTAGCTTGGCTGTCTGTTAATAATCAGGTAGTTGTCAAAAATCATGATCATATTTACAGTAATTGGACTAAGCATCTGGAAGATTTAATCATTTATCTAATTCCCAAATGAAATGGCCATTTGAACTAATGAGCAAAAGCTTCACTCATTTGACCAAATGATAGTACACTTCTATGCCCAAGACTGCAGTGATCCCTGAGCTAAGTGCCAAATGAACTAGCTCTGGAAGCTGCACAGCTGGATCAGCATGAAGCTGTGCCAAGAGTAATTAGTTCTAATGAGAGGCTATACTGCACCTAGGATCAAACCCAGCATAGCTGAGTGCTGATTTATGTGGACACGCTATCTTTCTTAGAATTAGCTCAGGTATCTAACATGGGGGTTCATCGTCCAAACTAGGCACACTCTATATGTGCCTGTAGGTTAACAAGTTAAACAAAAAAAAAATCATGCAACTTTACACTATCTTTGATCTTATGCAGTCATTTATGTAAGTGTCAAGAAGGAAAAAAGGGTGAGTAAAGCTATCACTTTGATTTAACATCATTTAACACCCACTTCTCATGGTATAAATCTATCCACAAGATATAATACAATAGTAAGTGAGACTCAGTGTCTTTCTGAACCTTCAGAACAAGCTGATATTCTGTATGGAGTAAACAACCCTTCGGACAATCACAGAACCATAGCATGGTTTGGGTTGGAAGGGACCTTTAAAGATAATCTAATCCAAACCCCCTGCCATGGGCAGGGACATCTTTCACTAGATTAAGTTGCTCAGAGCCCCATCCAACCTGACCTTGAATACTTGCAATGATGGGGCATCAACAACTTGTCTGGGCAACCTGGTCCAGTGTCTTACCACCCTCATCGTAAATAATTTCTTCCTTATAACCAATCTAAATCTACCCTCTTTCAGTTTCAAACCATTGCCCCTTGTCCTGTCATTACAAGTGTTCATAAAAAGTCTTTCTCCACCTTTTTTATAAGCCCCTCATATATTGAAAGGTATCAATAAGGTCTCCCTGGAGTCTTCTCTTTTCTGGGCTGAACAATCCCAGCTCGCTCAGCCTTGTGGAAAAATTGCTGGAGGTGACTTATTGATATGTCCCCCTCTTAAGGGAAGGTAAACCTCCAGGGTGGAATGCGGTGGATATATAAAGAAATCTGTTCCATAATAATTCCCTAAGCAACATAACCTGCAACCTTAGACGTTAGCAACACCAGGGGAGCTTGGTATGCTGACTCTGAGAAACAACACGGAGCGTGGGGCAGAGTGAGGACACTGCGCCCAGGCTCTGTGATATCACCACAAGGATGGGCAACTGGAACTACTGGAACAAGAATGGAAGGCCCCTGCATTGAATGCACTGAAGCAAGGAGGTGAAACAATGGGGTTCTGTCAACGCCATTGTCTTACTTCTGATTTATATCACAAGTGCCCAGTTCTGGAGTAGTGACATGCTAAATCATGTTCTCTGGGTAAACTTTGCTCATTATAATCTCATTATAATACCAAAACACACCTCCATCCCAAAGGCTACCTGCCTCCAAGGTGTGACCACCCCTCACTGAGCATGCGCTCTGAATTTTCTCTAGCATATATCTTTAAAAGTAAAGTGGGGAGATTTTATACCAATTATAGCAAAGGTATGTATGACTAGAGTCACTCAAGCTCCACCTAAAAATAGGAAAATAGTACAAAAGGGCTTAAGAGAGGAGGAATGCTAGGGAAGATACCATCATAGACAAGTTGGGAGGACATTGCTGACTTCTGGGATCAGTCGATGGGCTGAACCTCTCTTCCCCCCCATAGGGACGCCTGTTGGGTGATATTCAAACCCTTGGTTATACCAAGTGCTTCCCCGGGAAACTTAGAAATCTCTATAGAGTTTTTCCGTAATTTAGCATGCTTGTAGTTGACTGTATTCTTGGTACTTGCACGTGCTTTGCAGACACTGTATTTATCACCGGCAATCCAAAAGAAGCTGTACTTCTGTTGCATTAATAAACTGTACTGTTCATTAAAATCTAGCCATGATAGTTTGTTGAACTTGACCAAACTTTTTAAGTCTGGCCATAACAGTTTGTTGAACACAACTAGATTGAAAGTATATTACGCTATTTGTGCATCTGTAATCATGGTAGTTCAATATATATTGAATGCGATGGGACTTAGAGTGCTGAATTGGGCATCACTCAGAATCTAAGCCTAGCCGCCCCCAGCCCCTCTGATATCTGAGGATAAGCTGGAACACAAGGGAGTTTATTTTCTGCCCAACTTCTTTACCTTTTAACGCGACAAAACTTTCTTCATAAAAAAGATGTTCCAGCCCTGTGATCACTTCTGTGGCCCTCCTCTAGACCCACTCTAACATGTCAATGACTGTCTTGTGCTGGGGACCCCACAGCTCGATGCAGTACTCCAAGTGGGGGTCTCACCAGGTGAGTAGAGGGGGAGAATTGTCTCCCTTGACCTGCTGGCCATGCTTCTTTTTATGCAGCCCAGGATATGATTGGTTTTCTGGGCCGCAAGTGCACATTGCCAGCTCATCTCTGATTTTTTGTCCACCAGTACCCCCAAGTCCTCCACTGCAGGGCTGGTCTCAATTCATCACCCAGTTTGTAGTGATACTGGGGACTGGCCCACCCAGGTGCAGGACGTTGCACCTGGCCTTGTTGAACTTCATGAGGTTCACATTGGCACACTCATCCAGCCTGTTCAGGTCCCTCTGGACGGCATCCCTTCCCTCAAGCTATCAGCTGCACCACTCAGCTTGGTGTCATCTGCAAACTTGCTGAGGGTGCACTCAATCCCGCTGTATATGTCACTGATGAAGATGTGGCTGAAGAGCTGCCCGGTGGAAAAGTACCTGGGGGTATTGGTCAATAGCCAGCTGAATATGAGACAGCAGCATGCCTAGGTGACCAAGAAGGCCAATAGCATCTTGGCTTGTATCAGAAATAGCGTGGCCAGCTGGACTAGGGAAGAGATCATCCCACTGTACTCAGCACTGGTGAGGCTGCACCTCGAATACCGTGTTCAGTTTTGGGCCCCTTGCTAAAAGAAAGACATTGAGGTGCTGGAACGTGTCCAGAGAAGGGCAACCAAGCTGGTGAAGGGTCTAGAGTGCAAGTCTTATGAGGAGCAGCTGAGGGAACTGGGGCTGTTTAGCCTGGAGAAAAAGAGGCTGAGGGGAGACCTTATCACTTTCTACAACCATGTGAAAGGAGGCTGTAGCAAGGTGAGGGTCAGTTTCTTTTCCCAAGTAACAAGCAATAGGACAAGAGGAAATGGCCTCAAGCTGTGCCAGGGGAGGTTTAGATTGGATATTAGGAAAAGTTTCTTCACCAAAAGGGTTGTCTAGCTTTGGAACAGGCTGCCCAGGGAAGCAGTTGAGTCACCATCCCTGGGGGTATTTACAGGATGTGTAGATGTGGTACTTAGGGACATGGTGTAGTGGTGGACTTGGCAGTGCTAGGCTAATGGTTGGACTTGATGATCCTAAAGGTCTTCTCCAACCTAAATGATTCTATGATTCTATGAGATTAAATAGTAATGGTCCCAGCACGGACCCTTGAGGGACACCACTTGTTACTGGCTTCCACTTGGACATGGAACCACTGACTGTAACTCTTTGGATGTGGCCATCCAGCCAGTTCCTTATCCATCTATGAGTCCATCCATCAAACCCATATATCTCCAATTTAGTGGCAAGAATGTTGTGAAGGACCATATCAAAGGCCTTACAGAAATCCAGATGACACCAGGAGCTCTTCCCTTTTCCACTGATGCAGACACTCCATTGTAGGCCGCTAGATTAGTCAGGCTCAATTTTCCATTAGTGAAGCCATGTTGGCTGTCTCTAATCACCTCCCTGTCATGCATATGCCTTGACATAGCTTCCAGGAGGATCTGTTCTATGATCTCACCAGGCACAGAGGAGGCTGATGGGTTGGTAGTTCCCAGGGTCCTCCTTTCTACCCTTTTTAAAAATGGGTGTGATGTTTCTCCCTTTTTCCAGTCACTGGAGACTTCACCTGAGTGCCAGGACATTTCAAATATGATGGAGAGTGGCTTGGCAACTACATCAGGCAATCCTCTCAAGACCCTGGGATGCATCTTGTCAGGTCCCATGGACTTAGGTATGTTTAGGCTCCTCATGTGATCTTGAACCTGGGTTGGGTTATGATGGGAGGCACTTTGTTCCCCCAATCTCTGCCTTGACGTTCAGGGACTTGAGATACGTAGGAAGAGAGATTACCATATTTATTTATAAAATATTACTTCCTTGTGAAAAAGGAAGTACAGTGACTGCTATTAGTATTAACATTTTGATGATATAACTGTAAAGTTAGTTTTTAAATATGAGTGATTTCAGACATTCTGTAACAGTATTACTGTTTTCTGCTGAGTGAAATTCTTGTTGCTTGGAGAAAATATTTTTAAAGACATTTTACCTTCAGTTGTAGGAAGAGTAGAAACATGTATAGAAAGGAGAAGAGAAATTAACTTCCTAATGTAAGGTAAAGGAATGAAAACATGTATAACTGAATGGCTTTAACCTTTAGAGGTTTGGAAAAAATGATACCATAATATTTAGAAAAGATACAAATAGAAATCCAAGGGTGGTTTTCTTGCAAAGATTAATGAAACTAATTTATCGGGAATAGGACTTATGGTGAATAGGACTTACTAAATTCCTCTGCAAATTCATCAGGAATACAGAAGTCTTCAGAATGTCTGAAGCTTCTTATGACCTTTTCAGTGTGTTTTTATATAATGTTATCATTCTGAAATTTTCAAAGTATCCTGCAGACCAAAAAACCAAATCAGAATGAATAATAAAGAAAAAGACTTTGTCAAATGCAGAAAAGTGCATCCTCTCAAGTGCCTATCCTTCTCATACTTTTGATTCTCATTTTCTCCACCATTTAGTCTGCAGCCTGAAGGCACTTGATTCAGTCTTTGCTGTGTGCAGTATCTACATCTGGTTGCTGCAAACTTGCAGTGACATTTCTTTGCGAATGGACAGTGAATTAGATCTACTGAGAGATGTCCTGATTCAGCAAGAGCTGCTGTTTTCTTATGCATATGACTATGCTGACACACTGTAAGACAAGACTGCACACAAATAAATTATTTTGCTGTATGTGAATTTAATACATTATTGTCCTGCTTCCATGATATTTTCACATCTTCCTTCTACTAAGATTTACAACTGGACCAGTAATTTCAACAACTGGACAAATAAAAAGTCCTAGGTTTCTGTTTACAGAAACCAAGCATCTTTGGATTAATGGGAATTACATATATTAAAATCCTTATTTCATAATTTTATGTTATGACTGTTCAAATATATTTTCATATATCTGGCTGCCTGACTGAATAGCTAGCTGTTTTCTTGTTCCTTCATTGACTGTGTTGGATTAGACTCCCTCTACTATAATAATCTTCACCTATTGTCTCCATGCTGAGCCCTTGAAATTCATTATCCTCCTGTGGTTTTATTATCCTGTGGTTTTAATCTTAGATACTCAATACATACCAGCTGGCTCAGAAGTACTCTACTACATTGCAGCATAGTCCTGGGAAATTCTGGGACTCCCATACTCTGGGATTCCCAGAGTACTAGGAAATACCAGGGAGAGGAGATGACAGAAAAAAGTTGTGGAAAAGGCAAGTGAAGAGAAGGCAGGTGGAAGCTGGAAGGTAGGAAAGATAGTAACTATCCCTGGGGTAAATCTTGGCTCCAACCCTCTTCAAATCTTCATTAATGATCTAGATGATGACAAGGCAGAGTGTACCCTCAGGAGGTTCACAGATGTCACAAAACTGGGAAGTCCATGCTGCTATCCAGAGGTACCTCAACAGGCTGGAGAAATGGACTGTCAGGTACCTCATGAAGTTCAGCAAGGGGAAGTGCAAAGTCCTGCACCTGGCAGGGAAAACTCCCATGCAGCAGTACCTGCTGGTGTCACCCAGCTGGCAAGTAGCTTTGCAGAAAAGGCCCTGGGGGTCCTGGTGGAGACCAAGTTGAATATGAGCCAGCAATGTGACATGGTGGCAAAGAATGCAAATGGTATCCTGGGCTGCATTAGCAGGATTGTTGTTGAAGGAAGTGATCCCTCCCCTCTACTCAGCACTCCACACCTGGAGTACTGTGTCCAGTTCTGGGCTCCCCAGTACAAGAGAGACATGGGCATACTGAAGAATGTCCACTGAAAAGCCACTAAGATGATGAAGGGACTGGAGCACCTCACATATAAGGAATGGCTGAGAGAGCTGGGACTGTTGCCTGGAGAAGAGAAGGCTCAAGGGGGATCTCATCAATGTCCATAATACCTGAAGGGAGGGTGCAAAGAGGATGGAGCCAGGCTCCGTGCCAGTGGTGCCCAGTGACAGGACCAGAGGCAATGGGCACAAACTGAAACACAGGACATTCCCTCTGAACATCAGGAAACAATTTCAGTGTGAGGGTGACAGCTCTCTGTGGGGTCTAGTTGAAGGCCACTGTAATTTTCTTCATCAGCTTCAGTGAAAAAGAGTGCTGATGGACTGTAGGACTATTAGTTTGCTGATGATAATCCGTTTGTTGTCTGTTTCCCTTGCTTAACCTCTAATGCTAAATACATGCCTCTCTGAATGGAATTGGAACATAACAGTCAGCTGGTTTGCTGAAGCTCATGCTAGATAAGACTACAGTCATAGTAGCAGGTAGAAGGAAGAAATTAAAAAGTATATTCATTACCAGCAGTGTATCACTCACAGTAAATATGTGTTTCTGGAGCATGGCACCAAGATGGTTGTCATCTGTATTCATATGGCTAGGGGATTCTAATAGTGTCTCCTAAACAAGGTTTTGCTAGTGTAATCTGTATTTCTGGCAGCTAAAAGTTTCCTGCATAATTCAGTTCCAAGAAGTAAATCACAAAGTCCTACATTTTCCATTTTTCTCCAGTGCATGATTAGTCTCTTGGATTGCATTAGGAAAGTCAAAGAAATCAGAGTTTGCTACAAGTAAACATATAAAGAAATAAAAAATTACACGTTATTATTCTGTTAGTCTGTGGGGTAGTCTGCAGCATCAAGCTTAATTTTGTTGTGCACGTGACACTTGCACCAATACCCCTACCTATCTACATATTCTAAAACATTTGTGGGTGTATTTCAGTGCTTCCTTATTGCTGTTTTACATGAGTTCATCTAGCAACACTATTCCCCCTCCTTTCCTTTTTTTCAGTATTTAAGGGAATAATAGTCTGGGATACTACTGTGTGAAGTAATTTCCTCAAGTGCACATTTACAGGTGCACTGTTTCAACAATACTAGTATTAAAAGTAGGCTACTCACTACCATAGTCTGCTCTGAAAAGGTTAATAAGTTGCGTATAGAAAGAGGCATATCTGTTAGATGCAGCACTTCTCGGTTACATCTTGTTTCTGGTAGAGAGCGATTATGTCAGTGAGCATTGTGTTTCCATGCACACACAAGATTAGATTACTCCTTTGGAGCAGAAGCTGGAGCAGAGAACAGTGCAGACTTATACTCCTTCCCTGAGTTTTCCCTAGGGTGGTCCAACCTGCTGTCTGAATGCAGCTGAGGGGGAACTTTTAACTGCTGGAAACCTGTCTTGACCTTTTCCAAAGCACATAGGCTACCTGCAACTGGCTAAATTCTCTCCAGATGCAAGGTAGTAAAAAAAAATGGCCCTGGCTTCTCTCACCTTGTGGACTGACACCAATTCTCTTTCTACTGGCAGACAACCACTTACACATGTAATTCACAATATTTTGGAAAGGCGTAACTATGCTGGAGCTCAATATGAAAGGAAATCAGAACTGAATACAGCACCTTCCTTGTCATGAGTAAGCATCTGTGTGAGGACAAAGATAAGGAGTCATTTGATTTCAGTAATAACTAAGAATCAGTTATTTTTATTTCACTTTAAAATAAACTCAACTATCAACTATCAAACAGAAATATCAGTCTTGCTACACAGTAGATTAGATTGCTTTGGGGGATAAAATTATTGCATTTAAATGAAAGTATCAAATTTTCTCATGCAAGATCATGCAAAGGCCAAATATGCCCTAAGAAGATAATTATTTATTATCATTATTTATTAATTACTTCAGTTATGCTAATTGCACTCCAGATGTCTTGTAGATAAGCACTTGGAAACAACTCTCATATTTTTACAATTATATTGCAGTTGATGCAGCAATTTTCAGCCATGGACATTAAGAATGAAAAATAACATTATCAGTCCTGCATAAACAGGGAATCAAAGCAAAGATATGTGAAAGGACTTGTTTAAGGTCAAACATCAGATGGTTAGAGCAGGGCTTGAAAAAATACCTACTTGCTTTACTTCTAAGGCAATAAATGCCATTTCAGATAGACAACATTAACTCCCATCCAGCCAGCCCTCTTGCAATAACTACTTAGCTGCCTGGAAGGAAGGAAGGAACAGTGACTCAGTTGAAGGTCTTGTTGATTCATCTCATGAGAGTTACTAAAGCTTAAAAAAATACAGCAGCAATATCTTCTGGTCTCTTTTGTGAGAGATGATTCACACAAAGGGAACCGTAGTCAGTGTACTGACTGGAAAAGGAGAGGAGGCGTATGCTTTCTTGTCTGTAGTGGGTTATAATATACTTCATTATATCCTTTTAACTGCAACACTTTATCATGAACCTGAATTGGTCCCATGCAACAGAAGACACCACAACAAGGGGGAAGCACAGATGTCAAAACAGAGCTCTCCCATGCAGCATTTACAGGGTTTTATGTAACTGCTAGTTATTTTTTGTTGGATGAAAGGCAAAATAAAAGTGGGTGCTAATGTTCTGAAATCAGGTTATGTCTGAGCATGGTAAAGTATCAGAGAGATTTTTGAGAAGAGAGAGTGGCTTCTTTTCCTCTGAAAAATTGCTATGAAATTGGCATGGTTCTAATAATGCTGAGCAATGGGTCTGAGTGCTTACAAGCAGATGCAAAGGATATTAACCCCCCTCTCAGATATGTCACTTTTGAATGTCATAAAAATCAGCCAAAATTGTAAATTGTGCATCATACTAAAAGCAGTAAGAGCCTGGTGCGGGCCTGAAAAGTAGACATCAAGACTGTCACTCTTCTGTGCTGTGATTTTGAGAAAGCACACTGCCTGTGTCCTTTTTTTCCTCTTCTGTGTTGTTTTTCTTATTCTGTAATTTGTGTATTAGCTGTAGGTTCTTCTGTAGACTGTCGTTAAGACTTGTAAAGGTATTTAGATGCCTGGGTGGTAGCTACCAAAAAACTTCTATGTCTGGCCAGGTGCTCATGACAATATGAATTTATTGATTTTTTTTTTGCCTGGCCATGTAAGTTTTTGTCATTTGTAGTGGCTGTTTTATAAGCAATTTTTCATGGCTGCTATTTCTTTCTCTGTGGCTATCCAGGGGTCACCATCAGAGTAGGAAACCTGTTGCACTATGTGCTGTACTAACACAATAAAAAAAGGCCATCCAAAAATGACTCAAGTTTACTTTTAGTGTAGTAACTGTATATGAAAAGGGTGTGTAAGGGGGCAGGGTAAACAGACCCAACTAACTGTGGCTCCCTTTTATCAAAAGCTTTAGGCAAAGATTTTCTTCTCTGACAACTATACTTGTAATAATTTATGGTTGCCAACATGCAGGGTAGACGCCCCCAAAATGGAAGATGATATCTTCAGTATTGTTTACTTTTCTATTCTGCAGCAGGAAAAAATATCTACAAAAAATACAAAGCAGGAGTATCATGGAGTGGTACAGGAGAGTGGGAGACAAGAACTGACATGTTGGAGGTAAAAATATGTGCTCTGACTTCATGGTAAAGAAGGTAGAAATGTAGAGGTAGAAAACTCCTGTAACACACTGGCAGAGGATAAAGGGCACAGCCACATGCTACGTGCTCATTTTTAACTGGTCTGTGAGTGAGGGACCTGCCCGGTTTAGCCACTTTTTCTTAACTACTTTGCTTCACTGTATACGTGATCTCACGAAATGTAAAGCCAACAGGAGACCCATTCCTATTTCCTGCCGCAACAGTGGAAAACATAAAAGGGTGAGTGAAAGGATTTATGACTGTATAAAACACTTGTTGTTAAGAATTCATACTAATAGAGAGCTGTCTGCAGTGCACAAGTAGAGACAAAATGCACTACAGTGATCCAAGCTATATTTTAAAAACAAAGTCAAGAGGATATAAAAAGCCTAAATTACGCAAGATAGTGTAATGACAGTCTTGTGATAGTAACTGCCTTCATGCTCTTAAAAAATAGATCCACTGTTTTAGTAACTTTTAAACCAAATTTTACATGAATGTTTTTTCTTTTCTTTTAAAATGTAAGAAATTATACATGAGTGCAAGATTTCTGAATGAAAAGTCAGGAGAAGAAACATTCTTTTTGCTTGTCCTCAGAGCAACTGTAGCAAGGCAAGGTAGAGAGACTGAATCGAGAATGACGTAAAAATTAATTACTTTTCATCACGATTTAAATTGGTATTTTTTAAAACTAGCATTTAAACCATGACAAAATGCTTCAAAGTGTTAGGAAAATCTGTGGCCAAAACTTTATATGAACATTTAGCATCTATTACATTATAATGTTCTCACAAACATTTAAAGAGGAAAAAAAAATATATTTACTTGAATCAATCTATTGACATAATTTGGATTAAGTGTGTGCATAAATATTTGAAGCATCATGGATATAATTGTATTATTATTAAAAACACCTCCTCTTTGATAATATTTAGTCACAGAAAATCTTTTTCTGTTTTAAAACTAGGATTAAATAGCGGAGTTGTGTAGGTGACAGTATAGTGGGTGTCTGATGTAGGCCACCTGACTAGGAAGAACAGGTGGATGAGACGTTCTAGAGACAGCTAGAAGTAGCCTCATGTTCACAGGCCCTGGTCCTCATGTGGGTCTTCTTCTATGGGACCCAATGGGATCCATCCAAAAGTACTGAGGGAACTGGCAGAGGTCCTCGCCAAGCCACTTTCCATCATCTATCAGTGATCTAGGTCAGCAGGGGAGGTCCCAGAGGACTGGAGGCTTGCCATTGTGACGCCCATCTACAAGAAGGGTCAGAGGGAGGATCCAGGGAACTACAGGCCTGTCAGCCTGACCTTGGTACCAGGGAATATTATGGAACAGTTTGTCTTGAGACAACTCACATGGCAAGTCCAGGATAAGAAGGGGATCAGACCCAGTCAGCATGGGTTCATGAAAGGCAGGTCCTGCTTGACCAACCTGATCTCCTTCTATGACCAGGTGACCCAACTAGTGCATGAGGGAAAGGCCGGAATGGATGTTATCTAAAGTGGATGTTATCTACCTCGACTTCAGCAAGGCCTTTGACACTGTCTCTCATGGCATAGTCCTTGAGAAGCTGGCATCTCATGGTTTGGACAAATGTACTCTTTACTGGGTGAAAAACTGGCTGGCTGGACGAGCCCAGAGGGTTGTGGTGAATGGGATGAAATTCAGTTGGCAGCGGGTCACTAGTGGTGTTCCCCAGGGCTCGGTGTTGGGCCCCATTCTGTTTAGTATCTTTATCAATGATTTGGATGAGGGCATTGAGTGCACCCTCAGCAAGTTTGCAGACAACACCAAGTTGGGAGGCAGGGTCGATCTGCTTGAGGGTAGGATGGCTCTACAGCAAGATCTGGACAGGCTGGATCGATGGGCCAAGGCCAATTGTATAAAGTTCACAAGGCCAAGTGCCGGGTCCTGCACTTCGGTCACAGCAACCCCACGCTCCGCTACAGGCTTGGGGAAGAGTGGCTGGAAAGCTGCCCGGCAGAGAAAGACCTGGGGATGCTGGTTGACAGCCAGCTGAATATGAGCCACTGGTGTGCCCAGGTGGCCAAGAAGGCCAACAGCATCCTGGCCTGTATCAGAAATAGTGTGGCCAGCAGGAGCAGGGAGGTGATTGTTCCCCTGTACTCGGCACTGGTGAGGCTGCAACTCGAGTACTGTGTTCAGTTTTGGGCCCCTCACTACAGGAAAGACATTGAGTTGCTGGAACGTGTCCGGAGAAGGGCAACCAAGTTGGTGAGGGGCCTGGAGCACAAGTCTTATGAGGAGCGGCTGAGGGAACTGGGGTTGTTTAGCCTGGAGAAAAGGAGGCTGAAGGGAGACCTTATCGCTCCCTACAACTACCTGAAAGGAGTGTAGTGAGGTGGGTGCTGGTCTCTTCTGTCAGGTGGCTGGAGATAGGATGAGAGGAAATGGCCTCAAGTTGTGGCAAGGGAGATTTAGGTTAGATATTAGGAAAAATTTCTTTACTGAGAGGGTTGTCACACATTGGAATAGGCTGCCCAGGGAAGTGGTTGAGTCACCATCCCTGGAGGTATTCAAAAAGTGCGTAGACAAGGCACTTCAGAACATGGTTTAGTGGACATGGATGATGGTTGGACGTGATGATCTTGAAGGTCTTTTTCAACCTAAATGTTTCTATGATTCTATGATTCAACCACCCCTATATCTGTTGGAGGGACAACATAGCAGAGCATAAGCAAGGATCCTGGAAAGCATCAATGACAACTTCCTGATGCAAGTGAAACAGAAGCCAATGAGGAGAGATGCTCTGCTGGACCTTACACTCACAAAAAAGGGGGGGCTTGCTGGGGATGTGAAGGTTGAAGACAGCACCAGCTGGAGTGATCATGAGATGGTGGAGTTCAGCATCCTGAGAGGAGAAAGCAGGGCAAGAAGAAGACAGGCTTCTGCAAGTACCTAACTGCTACCTAAGTAGCAAAAAGATGACTAGGGGAAATGTGGGCCCACTGCTGAATGTGGCAGGGGCCCTGGTGACACAGGACATGGAAAAGACTGAGGTCATGAACACCGCCTTTGCCTCAGTCTTCACTAGCAAGACCAGCCTTCAGGAGTCCCAGGCCCCAGAGATCAGGGACAAAGTCAGGAGCAGGAGGGTTGGACCAGATAACCTCCAGAGGTTCCCTCCATACTCAACCATATTGTGATTGTGTGATTGTGTCATTGCAGAGACTGCATGGGCTATTTCTTTACTGAAAGAGCAGTTGAGATTCATTTTAGTCCCATGGGCAGGATGTTTTAAAAATCATACACTTGTCCTTTGCTGAGATGAGCATTTATAAATATTGAAGTATTGGGGGGGCGGAGGGGGGGACAGAAATTGCACCTCAGGTGGGTCTCCTAGCCTCTAGGTCTATCCCTTTATTCACTCCATGGCTCATTAAGAATGCCATTATTCCTGAAAAGTGGTGAAGAAAAGATTGAGATATTCAAAGATATTATTTCCTCATAATCTATTAATCAGAGCATCCACAGATGCAGTGGAAAGTAGATATCTGAAACTCATGTGGGCAGAGAAAAGGAATGCGCTGGGAACATCTGCCAAGTCTGGCCATGTGAGGTAGGCAGAGCAGTGCCTATTCCGCTGAAATCAGAGCTCTTCATGTGCTACTCAGGTGTTAGAAAGATGCAGGCACCTCTGGACATGCCAGAGGATACATCCTGAGGAAATTCCTTTGGAAAATTTAGGCTGATACAGGCTTGACATACTTCCTGCTAGGTGGCAACTGAGTAGGTATTCTGAGTATCAAAATCTTCTACTGAGATGCTTAAACCTGCTGGTGGATCTAGCCACTGACACCTTGTCTTCAGGAGGAGACACATCCAGTCACAAGTAAACCGAATTCAGTCATTACTGTCAAGAAGAGAGGAAGCTTGTTCTCCTAGTTTGTTTTGGAAGATGTTGCATTTACCCTGTTAAAGCAGAAAACTCAGTGACAAAGTTGGGGTCGAGAAGTCAACTGAGCTCAAAGTGGCATCCTGCTACTACTTACCACATGAACTAATGCAAGAAGTCACACAGTGTCCTGGTTTCAGCTGGGATAGAATTAACTGTCTTCCTAGTAGCTGGTACAGTGCTATGTTTTGAGTTCAGTATGTGAAGAATGCTGATAACACTGATGTTTTCAGTTGTTGCTCAGTAGTGTTTAGACTATAGTCAAGGATTTTTCAGCTTCTCATGCCCAGCCAGGGCACCTGACCCAAACTGGCCAACAGTGTATTCCATACCATGTGACGTCCCATCTAGTTTAGGAACTAGGAAGGGGGGGGCAGGGATTTTTGGCCGCTCGGGGACGGGCTGGGTGTCGGTCGGCGGGTGGTGAGCAATTGCCCTGTGCATCATTTGTACATTTCAATCCTTTTATTACTACTGCTGTCATTTTGTTAGTGTTATCATTATCATTATTAGTTTCTTCTTTTCTGTTCTATTAAACCGTTCTTATCTCAACCCAGGAGTTTTACTTCTTTTCCTGATTTTCTCCCCCATCCCACTGGGTGGGGGGGGAGTGAGTGAGCGGCTGCGTGGTGCTTAGTTGCTGGCTGGGGTTAAACCACGACACACAGTCACTTCAAAGAGTAGCAGGATGAGAAAGTCTTTACATATCAGGTTGTTGACTTCAGTTATACATGTGCATTTTTATTTCAAATTACAGGAAATTACAAAGAAAATGTAAACTAATGGAGTTACCATAGTTTTATGACTGACTTACGAGATTTTACCCTGCAGTTGAGCAAGGTAAGAGTGCACATAAAGCTGGTAAGTGAAGCAGACACCACTTTCTAATGTGTGGCAGAACACGAAGAATAGGAAAGCATATAAAGGATTTAACAAAGTCAATGTAATGGATATCCTTTGATTAAAAAATCCTCTGACTTTTTGAAGAAGAGAATTGCTACAGATCTAGCATATTTGATTTACTTCCAAAAAGAGCAGAGATGGAAAACAGAATTGCACATATTGTTGATGAGATGGATGAAGTATGGGTCATCAGAAAATTAAAGGACCTCTAATTTTTGGGGGGTCAAGCCATATTTAGTACTAAAATGAATACCTTTGCACAAGAAGTCAGCATATGTCTAAATTTTTTTTGCCAGTAACATAAAGTTGGAAAGGTCAGAAAATAATACATAAGAAATGGGATCCCACTGTGATTGGCCAAAAATTCCTAGGATGCAGTGGGCAGGGTGAGTATTAATGCCATTGTGCAAGGCACTAGTAAACCATTATCAGAATTAATGCTTTGATTACCTGTGTTTAAAAAAAGAAGAATTCAAGGTGAAATGAGTAGGGAGAGCCTTATTAGCATAACCAGAGAAAGGAACAAGAGAAAATCTCTTATGAGAAGAGATGATGTGAATTTGCCTTTCTTAACGTAGCAATTAAAAGCTGAGAGAAGATATGATTGCTCCATAAATACACAAGGAGAGAGTAAATGCTAGGAAGGAAAAATAATTAGTTCAGCCAAATAACAATACCGAAACAAGAATGAATGGCTAAAAACAAAAGATGCAAATAAAACTGTTAGAAATGAGAAGATTTCTAAGCAACAAATTTGTGAAAATCTGAAGCAGTTGTCCAGCTGGCAAAAATTCAAACTATTTTCAATAGAGTTGGACAAATTTAGGGAGCTAGACATGAGTTATGCATCATGGCTGTCTGTGAGAGCAAGGATCTAAATTCAAGGACCCAGAAGTTTTGTTCCTGTCATGTGCCTAAGACATCTGGTAATTTTGTGCAGTATAGTAAATATTTACTTTCTGCAGCAAAAGATCAGCATACATGAAGAACGTAACAAAGCATATGCATTTTCAGAATGTAACAGAAAGTAGACTGGAAATGAGGGCAAAGACCTGAGATGAGCTAGTGGGTGGTAGTGCTAGCAACGGTTTGCCATGTGTTGCACGGATTTAGTGCAATAGAAACCAAAGTTAGGGAGAACTATGCTTTTTGAATGCCAACCAGTTTCCACCTTGAACTTTATGTGAGCTGTAACTGATTTATAAGACACTGCACATAAAATGACTATTAAAGTGGCATTTATGGCAATGAGAAAAGCATCCCAGCACCCTTGAAAGGAGAGGGGTAATGCTGAGGGGATGCTGTACAGCACTGTGCAGTGCAGGGTCATGAATGCCATACTGACACTGGGGCAGACCAAAGCAGAGAAACTTATACCCAGCAACCTGTACCCTGTCAGAATCCAAGCTAGTTACAGAAGAGCTACTGATGGCCTTAATTTTCCCACAGGCCTGTGCGTAGGATTTTCTATTGGTCAGTTTTAGCCAGTTCCCCAGCTGGGATGTTTATTTGCTTTCTTTGGCTTGCTCCCACATGCCAACCTGGGCACCTATCCTCATCTGCTAATTAGGAACAAGGATACAGGTAGAAATGGCCTTCTCAGATGGGCCATAAATTGCCCTGTTTGAATATCAGGCTTTTCTGCATCACCTACCTCATCTGAAGAGGAATCTCATCTTTAAAAGAATGGTGCTTGCAATTCTTCAGACTAGGGTTTTTTTTGTTTGTAACTTTCATATTGTCCTGGAATAGGATAAGATTTTGCAAATACTGCTGTAAAAACATTTGGCTCAAAAATTTCCCTGAAGAAATTTAATGTTTTTCCATTTAATTTGATAACTTCTTACTGGCCCCTGGGATGAAGAGATTCCTCAGTGTCCTGTGCATTCTTTGACACTAATGCAGCATGCTCTCCTAGGGGACTGTTTTTCAAAAAAGTGACCTTCTGCTAGGAAGGCAAAATAACAACTCAATTAAAAGAAACAACAAAGGTCACACTGGCTTTCCTACCCAGCTAGAAAAATAATGCAGTGGAAAATGTAAGCTGCATTTACATTAACATATGGGAACTCAAAGAGTATCATGTGGAAAACTCATAGGTATGGTAGAATTCCATTTTAGGATGCCTCTGGAGAAAGAAGTAATGAAGTTATTAAAATTTGTAAGAAAATCTATTAATCAGTCATGTGTTACAGCATTCAGTCTGGAGGAATGAATGCTGTCTGGGCAGAAGCAAACAGCAATGGGAATCATGGTCCCTGGTCTGTCACTGCTTGTCTGATTTTGGAGAAGTTACTTATGTCTCAAATACGTAGCCTAGAAACAGCTAAGCACAAGAAGCAATGTAGGACTTTTCTCTTGAAGTGCAAATGTTAGGTATTAAGAGTGCTGTCAGTATCCCTTGACTACAGATCAAGTAGACCCATCCTGAAGCCATATCGCTGCTCTTATTAGCAAGCTACTCCATGTAATACCTTTCACAGCAGCCAAGTTCCCTGGTTGCTCCTTGGGGAGACTTTTAGGGCAGCTAACATTGCAGGGGTTATCAGCCAAGTGACATCTCCGAATGTAGTGGTTGTAAATATTTCTATCTTTCCACAATAAATGAATAAGAAAGCTCCTTCTTCTCTTACATGTTCATGTCAGGATCAAACACAAGATGACCTTTATCACTCTAAGCCTCATCTCTTTTTCTGTTGCAAAACTGACTTGCTGTTTACTTACTTCAGAATAATAAGTGAGACAAAATTCATTAGTGTCTGTAAATTGCTTGGAGGTACTGGGATGAGAGGAACTACAGAAGTGAGTAGAGTATCTTTTTCATTAGAATTATATGACAGTGTCCTTAAGAGAGTTTTCTGGAAATAGTTTAATTCACCACAGGCTTTCTAGAGCAACAGTCTTGGGAATCTGATACAAAACAGTGATGGTAGATGCTTCTTCCCAAATTCTCAGGAATATGCCCCTTCCAAAATTTGTTTTCAGGAATACATCTCTTCCAAAACTTGAGATTTCTCTTCATCAGAAAATTCAAAGGTGGTCTGTTTGACAAACACTTCACAGGTATGAAGTGGTTGGGTTTTCATAGTCGTAACTCTCCAAAGTCTTCAATGCACATCTCATAAATGTACAAACCCATACTCTTGCTCATTTGACCCTAGTCAGATATGCTGATATTCAGCCAGATTTTAGGTAGCCCCCTGCCTGCTGCAGAGTTTCAAGTTAGGATCCTGGAGGCTTATTTCCCTGCACCTCAATGGCTTTAGCCAGGCTCTGTTATGCAAAGCTACCATTTCCAGGGAGGAATGACTGCAAGGAAGACCTGAATGGGGAGGGGAGCTGAGAGTCTTCAAGAATTCAGAATGAAATTCTTGGCATGTTTCGTTTGGCAACATTCAACCCTGAAGTGCTTAAAAAAAGAACATTAGGATTGCTGGAGAAGTTCTAAAGGGTCCATGTTGCTGTTGGCTGACATACAGGCTGCTGTTTCATCTCTGTTTCATGCATGCTAGGTCTTCTCCCAACCTCTGCAACAAGGTGACAGAGGTAAAGGCAAAGGATGAATTAGGGCAATGGCCAGCTAAACTGGTTAGCAGTAGTAGGTGGGTCTCTTATGGCAGATATGTGTCTCTGATGGGCCACGCAGCTTATTTCAGTTCATAGAAGTACTGCATACTATAGCCAACTCCCAATCACCTCTCAGAGCAAGTGCCAGCTCTACTGCACATACACAGTACAGTTACATGGAGAGAGGTCACTAAATTTCATAGGTGCTTTCAAGTACACACTGGGGAGCAAATGAGAGGCTCTGAGAAACATGCCAAACAGTTCCTTGAAATAACATTCAAACTTTTTGGTGGATTGCTTTTATGAAAGGCACTGACAATGAACTGTCTGAGACTGTTGCCCTGGCAGACTTTGTAGACAGCAGTTTACATACCTCTGGGTCCTAAAAGGTAGGTCAAGGTTAAAGAAGGAAAAAAATGCCCATGGTGAGGGGAGGGGGGGGCTTGCATAAATGAAAAAAAGGTGGTCTCAATGGTGTTTTTATAGAAAAACTGGATTTTAGGTTAAACCCTCCCAAAACTGTGTAGGAAAGCTCTAAAAGAGAATATATCTTTTTTTTTCTCTCTCTAAAAAACAGTTTTAATTTAAAAAACATCCGGAAATTTTGACCAGAGACATATGTTTTCTGGAAGCACTGCTTTACTGAAAAATTTATACCTTATCCAACTACCGCCTTTCTAAGCAATCCTAGTTGTTGTCAGCTGACCAGCCAGCTATAAAAATAATGGGGTTCTGTAGATTTACTGATGTATGTAAAAACTGAGGCTTCAGGTAATTCTACATCTCTGCCAACTGTTCCATGAATGGTGACAAGTACAAGCTTGCCGGAGGAGCTGCTTGATAAATGGAATAACTAAAGACTTCAGCCACATTCATAGTATAGTGGGTTTTTTTTCCCATTACAGTCTTCCTTGTCAGCTGTTTGGAAAAGCTATTTCTTAAATCAGAGATACATGTTCGTTCCTTCCTTCCTGTATTCCCCTTCTCCTCAGAGATGGCAATCTGGGGCTTTGCTGGAGGCACATGTAGTTACTTTTCAAGATACTGCAAATTCCACCTCCTTTTCTTAGAAATCTAGAGAGTTAGAAAATAATCTGTGCAGTTATTACACCATAAGAAGCTCCAAGACAGCACATGAGTAAAATAATTTAATGAGTGTTCCTAGTGACAACCCTTGTGCTCAGAATAAAACAGGCAATAGCAAACTCCTTTCCAAAGACTTGAAGCTGGGAATTTTTGTAGACTGAATTATTTGTTTCCCTAATGCATTCACCAAGTGCAGCAAGCTGATTAAAATATTGGATATTGTACAACCTTTCAGTTCCTGGTCTGCAGAGCTAAGCTTATGCATCACTAACCATATATTACAGGTACACACAGGTATTTCACATGTAAGGGAAGACAAAAATAGAATTTGCACTGTCTGCTGGCAGGACACTGATTTCAACATTTTCCTTTCGGAACCATAAAAAGTAAAGAAATCAAGATCAGGTTTTGTAGGAAGTCATTCTTCTTCAATGGGGACTGTACCTGTATGAGAAGGCAATGAACAGTCAAAAGCAATGCACCCAACTGTTTGAAGTGCAGCAGCTTGCAGTAAATATGTGATGACAGCCATTAGGCAAAACCCTTTAATACAAAATAGCCATTCTACTAGAGAATTTGATGGGTTACCTAGAAAGCGGCTTGCCAAAGGAAACCTTCTTCTGGGTTTAGGGGTAATTCTGTAATTACCTTACTGACTTAACTTTATGTTTCATTAAGAAACAAATTCACATATTAATTTTACAGGACTTCTGTCAAGGGGAAACAGACTTTTAAGAAGCAGCAGAGGCTACTGTAAGCCATGTAAGGAACTTCTGAAATTCGGAAACTTTACTTTTCATTTGAATGAATTCCAGAACAATGTAAGTGCAGACTAGAATGGAACAAAAATGAAAACTTCATAAACAGAGAAACAAATGTGTAATACAGAAGAGAGAATGAGTTTCTCTTTGTTACTGAACCCACAGTATTCAACTCTTTTTGAGCTCTGACTGGTAGAACATTGAAGTCACAGAAAGGCCTATTTTCTGGGGCTCTGAAAATTTCAAGCAATAGTTTGCAGGAAAGAAAAGGTAGAGTGAATGCAATTATATTGAATGAACTGCTTTGTACTTTTTAGCAAATACAGTGAGGACAGTTTTAATCAAGAGCATTTTACTACTTTAAACAGTAATAGTATATTTGACCTTACAGACTGTTTTTACATGTGATAGTTCAATTTCTGCCATCAAGAATTTGTAATTTAAGGCTTAGATTCAGGGACATGAGGCAGAGGTTGAATTTATGTGTATGCCAGATCCCATCAAAGTCAGTGGATCTCAAGCATAGGCTTAAAATTAAACTCCTGTTTAATGATAGTTGGGGTACACTGCCACATGCTTTCTTGAACCAGTGCATGTATTCAGCGAGCCACTGCAGCATGATTATTATTTAAACTGTGCTGAATTCAAAAGAGTTATAGTCACTGCCAAGTCATCTTTATTCACTGTTATTGTCACCTTTTAGCTAAGTGAACAGCATGGCTGGTCTGATAAATACAGTGGCTGAGAATACCTTCCATACAGTAGAAGAGCAAGAAGCTCTGGAGATGTCCACCTTAGCTGACTGTAAGTACTACTTAAATTCAAACTGAAATTAGAATTAGCTGCCCCTTTATTTTTAAAGGGCTGTGCCCCTTGTTAATACAAATGAGACTATTCCCTGTGACTCAATAGGAGCTATTTTGATTTGCACCAGTTGCAGATTACAGAAAATTGAGATTAAGGAACATCAACTAAATTCCTTGTAGAAAAAGGGAAAAGAAGCTGTCACCCACTTGGAACTTGGCACTTTACTTTACCCAGAGAGAAAATTTAGTTACATTTTAAAGGGGCCTTCTGGTGGTTTCTAAATTTCCACATTCTAATTTGTGTTTTTAGACTTTGGGAAGTGTCAAAAATGGCTTTTTGTTTTAAAATTAGATGTGCATGTGAAAATCACATTGAATCTGCATAAGAATACATTATTTGGGGTATGCAAACACTTTCTTCTCTTTCAACATTAGTGACTTTTGATGCTGACTTTTGTGCATCAATATTTAGAGCTAGGTCCTCGGTGTCCATGAGTAGCTCCTGCAGCAAAAGGAAGCACAAATGCTTTCCCCGGTGCTGGAGTGCAGGGAGGAAGCTTGCTGCACTCATGTAAAGCTGCTGTTGTAATGTGCCACAAGAGGCTGTAATAACAGCTGCATGTAGCACAGCAGGCCTGTCACTGCTCCCGTTTATGGCAGAGTAAGCTGGGTTGAGGGAGAACAAAGGAGACATAAAACATTTCCCCCCCTAATTCAACTGCTTCAATTTCACTAAGCAGAATGCAAGTACAGCTGAGGATTTTGGAACCTTCCTTGGAAAGTTTGCCCCTGGGCGATTAAAAATGGTTAAATAATAAAATTACCTTGCCTCTTGATATCATTATGCTCTCTTTTTCAGATCAGCAATTTTATTAATAGATAACACTGATAAAGATTTATTTTTATGAGATTTTTTTAGGTCTTTTAAATATCTCATGCAAGTTTTCAGCTCTTTGGCTCCTTAGTGCTGATTAGGATGGTCTCTTTTTTTTCTTTCTTTCCCCTATTTCCAAACCAACTGTGAGATAAAATAGAAAAGCACACAGAGCTGAAGATACACACTTTAAAAAAATAAATCTGGCACGCAATTTTGAAAAATCTTTTCAGGTCAGTGTCATTTTTATAACTGATGTTACCAGTTCTATCCTTCTTTGTATTTCTCCCCTCAATAAACAATCCAAATATACTTCAAGAGCTTCTCCCACGTAAGGCAACTTGAAAATATGTCAAGCAGCTTGATTTGGAAGTTCTTCCAGAATTTAGCGAGCTTACACAGTTTACTGAATGATACACATTTCTTAAAACCTACTATCTGACAGAAATCCACTTCAGGTGCCAAGAAAAGTGATGGGAAGAACATACTTACATTTCAGCTCCAGTTTGATGAAGTCAGTGTTCCCCAGATTCTCAAGAAACACCCCATCTGAGGCCGACGTTTTGAAATAGAAAGAGATGTCTGCACTGGTTTCCCCTTGGAAGGTGGAGAAGTGAAGGTAGGATGATGAAGTAACAAAAGAAGCTGCATTCCAGTAATTCCCTGCGTGGGATAGACAGGAAAGACACATGTTTCAGTACTCCCCTGAAGCTGTCTGAAATGTTGAAGCTTTTAATGTCAATATATGCTACAGTGTTGTCTACGCTGAAAAAGCCCCCAGACACCTCGATTCTACTACCTCCTTCTTGTTTTTCTGGATGTGGTGTGTCAGGTTTCAGAAGGTAGAGCAACTTAATGGTACATTCATTTTAAAGTTCCTAATTTATCACATTCAGTCATACACAAATGTGTTGATACTACATGTTTAGTATAGTAACACTGAATTCATGGGAGATCAGACAGATGGGCGAAACACTAAATTGGTGACTGCCTCACCTCAGGCACATGTTTTGCTTTCATACATTACCTCATGTGTAACTTACCTGTCTTCAAATTTACTCTACACAGCTACACCCATATTTTCTGAAAATGTAGCCATGTCTATTAGAAGTCTATTAATATGTATCACAGGAAAAATCCAATAAATGAAGCTAAGCAATACAGACACAATTAACATATGCCCATAATAGCCTCTAATACATTTCCACTGGAGAAATATCATAATAATCCTCAAGAACTATGACAGTATTTCAGCTAGCATGTCAGTTGACATCCTGTGCAAGGTAGCATTACACTGCAAAGTCAAAAATATTTGTAAGATATAGGTGATATGGCAAGCCAATGAGAGACTGAAACAGCTAATTCTGGTTTCATCAGAATGCTTCTGCTTATGTGTCCAGATTCAGAAATTTATTAAAATATCACTCATTAACTCACCACAGCTGAGTCCTTAGTATTCCAGCTAATAAACACAATAAGAAACTATTTTCCATTCCAGTCAAAACTCCCAGAGATTGGTTTTCCATTATTTGATTACTGAACTAGGTGATAATGCTATTAGTTCTCTGGTTTGCACTGGATGAATATGAATGAGCATGCTGAAGCTCCAGAAGCTCAACACTGCTCATCTATAACACCACTGGCCAACACCCAAGTCTGAAGTGTTATAAATTGTGTAATTTATTAATCTCTATTCAAATTTAAATTGAACATCTGAATTAATAGAAGAAGGCTTTAGGTTTAAATACATGCATACTATTGCCTTCCATATTCCTCTCCCATCCCCTCCATTTAATTCTGCCTCTCTCAAGAATGCAGAATAAGAAGCTTTGGAAAAAGAAGCAGCTTTCCATTTACTTTCATGCATCCCAGAAGGAAAGTTGTAACTGAGATTTTGTGTGTATGTGTGTACATGCATGTGTGAGCAGTGAAAAGGGGATGAAATGGGCATTCATAACACAGATATATAGCTTTGAATTCACCAGTTAGGCTAGGTCAGCTGGTTTTCAACATGTTGTATTGGGTTTGTGTGGTAAGGTTTTGGTAGCGGGGGGGTTACAGGGGTGGCTTCTGTGAGAAGCTGCTGAAAGCTTCCCCCATGTCTGACAGAGCCAATACCAGCCAGCTCTAAGACGCACCAGCTGCCAGCCAAGGCTGAGCCAATCAATGATAGTGGTAGTGCCTCTGGGATAATATATTTAAGAAGGGAAAAAAGTTGCGGGACAGACAGAAATGGCAGCTGGAGAGAGGAGTGAGAACATGTGAGAGAAACAGCCCTGCAGACACCAAGGTCAGTGAAGAAGGAGGGGGAGGAGGTGCTCCAGGCACCAAAGCAGAGATTCCCCTGCAGCCCGTGGGGAAGACCCTGGTGAGGCAGGCTGTCTCCCTGCAGTCCATGGAGGTCCACGGTGGAGCAGATATCCACCTGCAGCCCATGCAGGACCCCATGCCAGAGCAGGTGGGTGCCCAAAGGAGGCTGTGACCCCGTGGGAAGCCCACGCTGGAGCAGGCTCCTGGCAGGACCTGCGGATCTGTGGAGAGAGGACCCCACACTGGAGCAGGTTTTCTGGCAGGACTTGTGACCCCATGGGGGACCCACGCTGGAGCAGTGTGCTCCTGAAGGACTGCACGCCATGGAAGGGACCCATGCTGGAGCAGTTCGTGAAGAACTGCAGCCTGTGGGAAGGACCCACGCTGGAGAAGTTCATGGAGAACTGTCTCCTGTGGGAGGGACCCCACACTGGAGCAGGGGAAGAGCGTGATGAGTGCTGCCCCTGAGGAGGATGAAGCCACAGAAATAATGTGTGATGAACTGACCGTAAAACCCATTCCCTGTGCCTCTGCGCTGCTGGGGGGGGGGGTCTGGGGTGGGGTAGGTAGAGAATCCGGGAGTGAATTTGTGCCCGGGAAGAAGGGAGGGGTGGAGGGAAGGTGTTTTGAGATTTGGTTTTATTTCTCATTACCTTACTCTGGCTGATTGGTAATAAATTGAGTTAATTTTCCCCAAGTTGAGTCTGTTTTGCCAGTGACAATAATTGGTTGAGTGATCTCTCCCTGTCCTTATCTTGACCCACGAGCCCTTTGTTATATTTTCTCTCTCCTGTCCAGCTGAGGAGGGGGAGTGATAGAATGGCTTTGGTGGGCACCTGGTGTCCAGCCAGGGTCAACCCACCACAAATGTATTACTATGCACCCCATTTACACAAATTGGTAATTTCCAGATTGAATATTATTGATTTCTATAGAAATGTCAATAATCTTCATATCATAAACAAGCTTTGGCAAGAAAAGTCTGCTAATTAATTGCAAGGTTTTCCTCTGAAGACATACCTAGTGATAAAGCAACACAGATAAAAAAGGTCTAGAATTTTATTTTCATTCATGGTCTCAGGTCTCTTTCCATCTCTCACTTTTCAGAGTGCTCCCTCAGTATTAGAGTTGCTTATGGTCTAGGTGCATGAGTGGTCTGTCAATAATCTGTTAGTACAGAATCCAGATGGACTTCTGTACACACTTTCCCACTTGCGGATGTACCTGGACATCTACATTTCCTTCTCCTGGGAGCTAGAGATAATGCTAGACGCTGGCAGAATCTCAAAACTGTTTTTATTCCACCTGCTGAATAAACTCATGTGAAGTAAGAAGGACTTGACAAAAAGTCAGGAATATAATCCTTGTTAAGGAGCTAATTAAGCTGCTCTGAATAACCTTGTAGAAATGCTTGCATGTCATTATAAATTAAATTAGTATTTTAGTCCCCTAGCTTTACATTTCCTGAATATTTAGCCAAGTTATAAGCCTAAAACACAAAGAACACACAACAAGCAAAAGAGCTGTGGGAGCTACAGGGAACCTACTATGAAATTCAAGTACTAATGGAGACAAACAGCTCTTCAGTGAGAAAGGCTCCCCAGCCACCTCACTATCCCAAACGAGACCAGGGTGAGTATGCAGCTGTGTTACTGTCCAGCCAAATAGCACGGCTGCCATGGGTTCTGCTGTCAGACTTCCTCCTCTGGCTGGGGATGCTGGTTACAGACCAGCCTTCCTGCCAGCATCATTCAGTCATCAGTCACTGCCTGCAACTCCCGTGTTCACACCACACTTACTTACACCTTCTGTGAGCCTAACACAGCTCAAGAACTACAAGTTAGACACCTATCTTAACTAATCACTTCCACTGATACATTGACAATGGCTTTGTTGAGAGGATGATATTTTTGTTTTGTCAAGTCCTGTCGCAATGAGACCCTAGCCCTTTAACTGTAGCCTCCACTGCAATATAGTATATTATTATTACTATTGCAATTAAGTAAGTAAGAGTAGGAGCTGCTATATGAAACAGCTCTTTATTTTGTAATATTTTATTTATATTTTTTTAATTATCTTGCAAACTGGAAAGCATTAAATTTAATTTAACATAGACTCTGTCTGCAATGCTGGGACACTCCGGGTTAAATCCTTAACTGCAACAACACATCACCAAAGTGCCTTTACAGGGAATTAATTTTCAGTTGTATGTGAACATTCCTTTGTATAAACAGAGAAGAAGATTTCACTTCCTTAGTTTTTAAAGTAAAATATAGATTTCAGAGTTATTAGGACTGGTATTGGTTGGGGGTTTATCCAACAGGGTCCAGCCATATGGCTAAGATTTCAAGTCATCACCACAGTGCACTTACAAGTAGGACTACCACTATGAGTACAACTGCAGGGCCAGATAGGTGGATGGGTTCGTATTGAAATGCATGTCACCATTTGTGGAAACAAAATTAATCAATGCTTATTTAGTGCTACATCTAGTCTACTGAAGAGATCTATCACTAAGGATTTTATATTTCATTCAAAATGCTGTGATTTGACTCTGCAGAAAGCATTGACTGCAGATGCTACTGGCAAGAGGATAAATACAAACAGTGCAGATTGAATGGGAAAACCTGCAGCTTGAGAGACACATTTTCAAAGACTATTCATAACAAATTCCTATAAAGATAAAATCATGTTTTCACACATCAGTATACATTCATCTCAAAACACTTTCAGGGGAAAAAGCCATTTTATTAAGAGTACAATGGAAATGTTTTGCTAAACATACATAATGATTTTTATCATAAAATGGTATCTTTTGATAAGAAAGGGGCTGCCTAAGGAAATCTTGAATAAAAATCCACTTTACTCACATTATTATTGTTGCTTTCTAGGAACCTTTGTCAGTCACTATGCCTCAAAATTTCTTTGGCACATTGTCACACTCCTTTCCTCAAATGGTTTGAACATACTGATCCTACAGACATTTTTCTCCCACTTTAGGCTGAGCAAGAAGTAGATGGAGGAAACTGGGACTGGGACTTAAGCCACAGGGTAGATGTTATGGCAGCAGGGATACCAAACTAACAGGAGGTGGGAAAGGGAGTTTATTTAGAAAGAACACTCTAAATGAAAAGTTTGTAATCCATCCTGTTAATAATTATTGTGTCATGATTATTGCCTAGGAGGAACTGGACCTTACAAAATGGTGTGCTTATGGGACATGATTGAGAAAGTCTTGCAAGAAATGTTCTGCTTTGTAAGAAAGTCACTCAAGCTAGAAGGGATAGTAGTTTTCAGGGACGCAGTAGGCTTAGAAACATTAAGATGGGGAAGGCAGAAGGGCTTGTATCTTGAAGATGGAAAGAAAGAGGTGCTCGGAGACACACCATCCTTTTCTTTGCCCTTCCTCCCTCCAGACAGCTAAAATACCATAAAAGCCACAGACAACTTCTATTGCAGAGTATAGTCTGAAATACAACATTTTAATTTTATTTTCTTCTTTGTAACCTCATCTATAATTCTGTAATCAAGACCGCAGCTCTGTTGTACAGCTCTGTTGTTTTAAGCTTGCTTAGTGTTTAAATTTGATTTAAACCAATTAAACAGGTACAGAGCAGGTTGCTGTCACGGAAGCACAAATACAAATAAATCAAGACACCAGAGAACCCTTTTCAGTTGTTTGCAACCCAAGATAAATATGGAGATCCCCAAAATATGGCTGTGTTTTTCAGAAAGTTGCATGTTTCTTGGTGATGACATTAAGCCTTAGGACACAGGAATGCAGAGACAGGCAAGTGAAGAGCTGACCACAGCCCCAGAGGAAACTCTGTCATGGATGTTTGCCTGGATCCAAGCAAGGGTCAGAGCAATAGTTGTGCCAGAGGTGCTTCAATGGACCACATAACACTTCATGATTCTGTTTTCAACTTGTGTCAACGTTGCTCACAGTTCTGGTTATCTGCTGCGGAAATTAAAATCCAACTCATTAAGCTCCTGCAAAACAGCCTTACCTCTTTCTCATTAGTTTTCCTAACCCAGAGTTACTGTGTTCTTTATAATTTGAATGGTACGAAGTGTCTTTTCTACTGCTCCATAAAGACTCAGTCTCAGACAGAACACTGCACTATAATTACAATGGTATGATTTTTACAAGAAGCATGGTAGTCTGTAGCCACAAGAAATCACCCAGACTACAAAGATTAATGAAAAGGGACACTTTAAATCTCAGATAAAAAGCTGAATAAAGACTTGAAGATTTTTCTCATGAAGTCCCACCTCAGGGAGGAGGAAGGAGATGGTTGCCATAATACTGACAAGGACAAATTCACCTCATCCTGAGTTATGCAACATGGACTGACATCTTTTAATTTGTGGTAGCTCTGTAACTTGATAACAGACTCGCTGGGCTTATAGCAATCAGCCTTTCAGCTTCTCCTTTGCAATATTTTTGTCCAGAACTCCTTTGCTAGCTCCCATCAATATCTTCTTTCTTAGCATGATTGAAATTCAAGCTTTAACACCATCAATTTCACTTTTACATTTAAACCCCATTGAAATGGATAATGGCAATAGCAGAACTGTAAAAGACGTCAGTACTTTTAGCCCTGCTAGGCAATAGCACTAGAGAACGAATGCTGCAATGTCAGGCAGCTCTTATGTATTACAATAGACCAAAAACCTCCAGGGCCCTCATCTGCAGCAAAACAGATTTTCTATCAAAACCATTATGTGAATAAAATGTAAGAATTGTCTCCTATTTCAGAGAAGATGGATGCGTGAATGGAAAACTGTTCTGTGCCACAAAGTAATGGATTGAGATTATCCATACAATTATGCTCAACATATCAAGCTTTTTTTTCCTTTCTTCTTTTTCCATTCTGGGAGAGAGGAATCTACTCATGCACACTCAGAGCAGTTTGGGTATCAGTACAGCAACAATCGCAGCTTTGATTCAAGTCTTCAGATCTGCATCGTGAGTGGAATTGGCCCTAACAACATCCAAATTTGCTGTTGGACTTTATCCAACTTCACTGTCAATGAAATAAGGCAGGGAGAAGAAGGAAAGATATTTCAGTCAAAAAAGAAAGTCACAATTTATTCAGGAAACAAAAGAAAAGTCAAAGAAAATTGGCAGTGTTTCTCACACTGAGTTGCACCTTATTTTGAAAGGTGTAACTGCAACCTCAAAGCAAGGCAGGTCCTCTTCTGTCAATGGCACTAATCTGAGTGGGGCTGAGAGCACAGCTTCAGTCTGAGCAAGAGGTCTGTGTGTTGGGGGGAGAGGAGAGCAAGGATGGCAAGTTGCCAGCATCCTAAGTCCTTTGCTAGGAGGACTACAATGCTGGTATCTTCTTCCTCACTGAAGGATCTGCTTGGTGTCATTTTCGGTTGTGCTCACATGCATTTACACCTTTGTTCTTCACTGGTCTGCAACTCTGTGCCACATTTAATATATGTTTTACTATACTACATACACTACACTTAATGTATATATAATTTACTATATATGGCAAGTTTTGCATATATTCTTTGATTTCTTTGGTACCCCTGAAATCAGTTTCATCCAGCTCCAGTCCTGAATTTATTTGACCATTGGTGAGTTGTTTATAGCCCTAGGGTCCCCTGTATCAGTCAGTGCCCAGTCTCATATCATCCCATGCCTGTACTCCTCTGCCCTGAATCCCATGTTCCCACTTTTCAAGGATGCTGTTATCATACCAGGTGTGTATTCCTCTGCATTGCAGCATTATGTTAGTCATCAGTATCTCATTCTACACAAAGTAACTACTTTTTGCTAGCATATATATAAAAATGTGGTTATACCATAAGAAGATAAGCAAAAGTAAAACAAACTAGGCATAGTTCCCCCTGTCATTAGAAAAAAAAGCTGTTTCAGCTAAACCAAGTAAAACAAAGCTTGAGGCAGGGCCCACAAGAGTGCAAGCCTGGCAAGCCTGTGGCCTTGCATCCTCAGTACAATATCCACAGACTGTAACTAGAGATGGCGATACTGTATTTCTTGGGCTACGGGTTTACAATTTATCTACATCAAGGCAGAATACTATTTGAAAAGAAGCATGTAAATTACTACTTAATTTTAAATTAAGATGGTAGTGTCCTGATTTACTTAATCCAAACATGAATCAAGAAAAATAAACTAAATGGAATTGCTACACAAGATGTTGGTTTAATAGCAGAAAAGTCCTTTGACAACACACAGGAAAAATAATCCCCAAGTCAACAGATGAAGAGTGTATTAACACTGCATAACAGTAAACTGAATTACACCCTTTCAGGCTAAATAAAAATATAGGTCAGATTTCAATTTTCCAGATAAAACTAGCTCTGTATCTTTCAACAAAGTAACAAATGGCTGGAAGTCTGGAACAAAACCTGCTGAGAATATCAACACATCTAAAGATGAGTTCAGAGTTAGCAAACCAGAAAAGTTAGCTCTGCTGTGGTGACTGTCACACTAAAGACAATACAGATTTTAAAGATAATAAAAATAAATGCTAGTTTTTAGAAAAATTTTTTTTTTTACAATTAATTCTAGTAGGCTATAGCTTTGTAAAAGAATGCATTTGGAATAGACTAAAATAGAATAGACTAATTCAGTTGGAAGGGATCTACAATGACCTAGTCCAACTGCCTGACCAATACAGGGCTGACCAAAAGTTAAAGCATGTTGTTAAGGGCATTTCCCAAATGCCTTTTAAAGACTGACAGGCATGGGGCATCGACCACCTCTCCAGGAAGCCTGTTCCAGGGTTTGACCACCCTCTCAGTAAAGAAATGCTTCCTCATGTCAAGTCTGAACCTTCCCTGATGGATGCAGCTTTGAGCCATTCCCATGTGTCCTGGCACTGGGTACCAGGGAGAAGAGATCAGCACCTCCCTCTCCATGTCCCCTTCTCAGGAAGCTGTCGAGAGCAGTGAGGTCGCCCCTCAGCCTTCTTCTCTCCAAACTAGGCAAACCCCGTGTCTTCAGCCACTCCTCAGAGGACATGCCTTCTAGCCCCTTCACCAGATTTGTTGCCCTCCTCTGAATGTACTCAAGTACCTTAACATCTCTTTTAAATGGTGGGGCCCAGAGCTGCACACAATACTCAAGGTGAGGCCACACCAATGCTGAATACAGCAGGATCATCACCTCTTTTGACTGGCTGGTTCTGGTGTGTTTGATGCACCCCAGGATGCAGTTTGCCTTCTTGGCTGACTCTTGTTGAGCCTACTGTCAACCAGCAACCCCAGATCCCTTTCTGCAGGGCTGCTCTTCAGCCACACCTCTCCCAGTTTATATTAGTGTCCAGCGTTACTCTGTCCCAGGTGCAGAATCTGGCATTTGTTCTTGTTCAGTTTCATGCCATTGATGATTGCCCAATGCTCCAATCTACCTAGATCCCTCTGCAAGGTCTCATGTCCCTCAAGAGAGTCAAGAGCACCTCCCAGTTTGGTATCACTAGCAAAGTTGCTAATAGTGCATTCAAATCCTGCAACCAGATCATTGATAAATATATTGAACAGAACTGGCCCTCAAATCAAGCCCTGAGGAACACCACTGGTGACTGGTTGCCAGCCAGATGTAGCCCCATTCACTGCAGTCCTTTAAGCCCTGCTGTTCAGCCAGTTCTTCACCCAGCACACCATGAACCCATTCATCCCACAGCTGGACAACTTGTCCAAAAGGATGCTGGAAGGCATAGTATCAAAAGCCTTACTAAAATCCAGAAAAACTACATCTACTGCCTTCCCTTTACCCACCAGGCGGGTGAACATATCGTAGAAGGATATCAAATTAGTTAGACAGGACTTTCCCTTTGTGAACCCATGTTGACTGTGCCTGATGATTGCATTATTCTTTAAATGCCTTTCAATAGTACCCAGTATAATCTCTGTAATTCTTCCAGGAACTGAGGTTAGACTAACAGGTCTGTAGTTTCCTGGGCCTTCCTCACACCCTACTTGTAAATTGGAATAATGTTGGCTAACTTCCAGTCGGCAGGGACCTCCCCAGACTCCCAAGACCTTTGGTAGATGATCGAGACGGGTCCTGCTGTAACATCTGCTGTCTCCTTCAGTACTCTGGGATGAATCCTATCCAGCCCCATGGACTTATGAACATTCAACTGATACAGCTGGTCCCTTACTATTTCAGCATCTACAAATGGAAAGTCACTGTTCCCACAGTTGTGGTTCTCCAGTTCAGGGGACTGGGCAGCCCAAGGTCTATCAGTATTATTAAATACTGAGGCAAAAAAAGCATTGAATACCTCCACTTTTTCTTCATCCCTATTAGTCAGATGACCATCTTCAACAAGTATCGGTCCAAGGTTCTCTTTAGGCCTCCTTTTGCTATTAATGTACTTTAAAAAGCCCTTCTTGTTATCTGAAACAACACTGACCAGTTTCAACTCTAGTTGAGCTTTGGCCTTTCATGTCTTCTCCCTGCATAAATGAACTACAGCTTTGCAATCTTCCTGCAAAGTCTGACCTTGCTTCCAGAGACTGTACAATTTCTCTGTCCTCTTGAGCTTCACAAGGAGTTCCCTGTTCAGCCAAGCTGGTATTCTGCCCTGCTTGCCTGACTTATGACACAGTGGAATTGCCTGCTCCTGTGCTTCTGAAAGGTGGTTCTTAAAAACTGACCAGCACTTGTGGACTCCTAAGCCCTCAAAAGCATATTCCTAGGGTACTCTGCTAAATAGCTCCCTGAATAGCTTGAGGTTTTCTCTTGTGACGTCCAAAATAGCAACTCTGCTATCTTTTTTCTCATTACACTGAAAATTTTAAACTCAACCGTTTCATGATCACTGTGGCTGTCCTGGTTGCAGCCGGGATGGAGTTAACTGTCTTCCTAGTAGCTGGTACAGTGCTATGTTTTGAGTTCAGTATGTGAAGAATGTTGATAATACTGATGTTTTCAGTTGTTGCTCAGTAGTGTTTAGACTATGGTCGGGGATTTTTCAGCTTCTCATGCCCAGCCAGGGTACCTGACCCAAACTGGCCAACGGTGTATTCCATACCATGTGACGTCCCATCTAGTTTAGGAACTGGGAAGGGGGGGGGCAGTGATTTGGCCGCTCGGGGCCTGGCTGGGTGTCGGTCGGCGGGTGGTGAGCAATTGCCCTGTGCATCATTTGTACATTTCAATCCTTTTATTACTTACTGTTTTCATTTTATTAGTGTTATCATTATCATTATTAGTTTCTTCTTTTCTGTTCTATTAAACTGTTCTTATCTCAACCCAGGAGTTTTACTTCTTTTCCTGATTTTCTCCCCCATCCCACTGGATGGGGGGGGAGTGAGTGAGCGGCTGCGTGGTGCTTAGTTGCTGGCTGGGGTTAAACCACGACAGTGGCCAAGATGGCCACCTACCATTACATCTCCCACAAGTCCTTCTCTATTCACAAATAGCAAGTCTAGGAGGGCATCTTTCCTAGTTGGCTCACTGAATACCTGTGACAAGAAGTTATCTCCTACAAACTTCAAGAATTTCCAAGACCTGCTTATCACAGCATATTTTGGCTGATCTAACTAAAACTGGTTTCTTCTAAATAGCAGGAGTGTTAAAAACCCTGAGAGATGGAGGAAATCTGGCAGAATTGGGCTGAAAGTCCACCTTTGGATTTGCAGGAGGCTTGCAGGGGTCTAGAGTTTCAAAGCCAGGAAGAGATCAATATGTTCAGATGCAGGCAAATGAGAAAGTACAACTGAACTGAAAAGCTGTGCTTATGGTTTTTAACCTCTTCGATTTCTATACTACACCTCAAACTCAAAGTAATTCCTTGAGGCTTCTCTTCTGGAAGTTCATTGCATGCATCTTTTATGAAAGTGAGGTCCTGAAAAAGGTTAACTGTCTCTGCGCATTTGGGTGCTGATCTTCCACTGATGCCCTTGCCTCCTCTAGTTGTGGGAAGGTTGTTTGGTCTCCACTCATAGTCCTTTGCCACCTCTTCTTATACTGCAAATGCCAGAAGTCCTGCATGCCTGCCACTGCTGTGACAATGGTTGATCTCATAACAGAATTTGTCACCTTTTCACACAGGCCTAAGGTCTAAAGCCCCAAACTCCTTTATGCAGAATAAGATACTGAGAAGGTACCTGTCTTTCAGGAATTACAAATGCAGGCTAGCCTTAAATTGCTTATTTAGAAATGAAAGAGTCTCTCCCTATTTATCTGGGATCAACTTGAGTACTATGGTCAGTAATGAAGGACATAAACCAGCTTACATTAAGATTGCAGTATGATGGATAGCAGTTTATCTCCTTGCCATTATAAATTATCTGTTTTCATAAAGATTCTCAAGTGACATAACACTTACAAGACATAGATCAATGGATATGAACACAGATGCTAAAGTTTGCTTTACTCTGCTAGTCACTCTATTTGCTGAGTGAGGAAAAAGTGCAATCACATTTATCAGTGAAATGTTGGAGTCAACGAAACAGATTCAGTGATGCAGAAAAGTTTCCAGCACCTGCTGTGTTACCTGCAGTCATCTTTGGAAGATCATTTTTCAAAAGTCTTGCCTCCTGGTCATAATGCCTAATCATGATGCATACCCTGTCACTGCTGGCATCATTACTTTCATCCATCTAAAGAATGAAAGGTCCTGATCTGGCATGGTTTACAACCTGGAGCTGTGTAATATGCTGATGGAGCTTTAATGATGCATGTAAACTGGTGTATTTTCAAGGGAATTTTTTTAAACAATAACTGACCTGCAAACATCAGCTGGATCACCCCTGTGCTACAGTCAACGCAATGTGTAGGAACCCTGCCATGATGCCAGAATGGTAAACATTAAATACAGGAACCTGCTGCTGCCCACAAACCATGTTACTAACTATGAGGATCTGATTATCTATTGCCTTGTAGATATCAGTGGGAGTTTATAGCTGTGCAAAACAATTGTAGTAGCTTACCATTCCCATCTGGTAATACTGCATAACCACTGTATGCTCAGCAAGTGACTGTGCAAGATGTAAGGCAAAGACACAAGGACAATAATGTAAGAAAACAATGACCTTTCTTAAAAGCTCAGTTCCTCTGTGGTACTAAATTTATTCCCTGTGCTGTGGAGATGAACTGCAGGAAAGGGTAGTTCTCAGACCCTTCCTTTCTGTTCTCCAGATCCTTGGTTAAGTATGTGGACAATGAGATGCAGCTCTAGAGTTCAGTAGAGGCACAGAGCCATTGCACTGGCCCAACACCATGTGGACAACACGATCCAATAACTATTTCTACTTCTGCCATTCCCATTTCCTATACCTGGCATGACTTTTTATAAGAAGAATGTGCTGGGTAATCTCTGTGCAGGTCTCCTCTATATTTTCTCATTTCTGGAGGGAAGTTTCTCTGCACAGGGTGACATTTCTGTTCCTATGTGTGGCTTCAAAGTGACCAGTGTTTGTCTATGGATCTGGCCTCAGTGTCCTGGCTCTTTGACCATCTGATTTGTGTTCTTTCTCCTTGAGCAGCTTCACTTGCACAATGGAAAATGTTCATCAGAATTAAAATGTAAGATGCAATTTAGTCTTGATGTAGCACATTAACTATTCTTCATGTCATTGATTCCAGAATTACCTGTTATTCACAAAGATCATCACATTATTTTGCTTGATCTTCTATTACTGGATGGATTTCAGAGCCTTCTGAACTAAAACTGAGAATATTTAACCCACAAGATATGACTAGGTCCTTTGATGAATCACAGTCCTCTGAGCTTTGATGAAACCTATGGCTAAAACCATTTGTTTGAAGTATTAATTTAATTCAGCAGGTGCACCTATACAAAGTTAGGCTGTTCTACTGCTTATCTATAGAGTGTAATTTCAATGACTCCTTTGTTCATGTCCCAATCCCAATTCCACAGAAATTAAGTAATACTTAAGATGTACATCAAACCTACGGTTAAGCAGTAAAATTATAATCTTCATTCTCATGGTGCCACTCCAGTTTTATGTCACTGTAACATTATTCCAGGTCCAACTTCCCATAATATATTTTCTAGGCATGTGGTTTTTACTGATGGTTGCTATTTATACTATCTAGGTCATCAATTAAGAGCATTTGTGAAGAACTTGAATTCTAGAGATGGGCATCCTGTGCTGAATCCAAACAGCCAAGGGCTTAACACCTCTGTGACCTCCCAGTCCTAGACTGCTCTAGGATCTGAGAAGAACCAGTGGAGTCTACGTTATGGTATCGTTCCACCCCATAAACTGAAGCTTCGGCTAGAACATCTGCTCTATTATGTGCTCTGGCCCTGGCCCTTGATAAGCCTGTGTTGACCTAACCTTTTCCCCTTCATTCACTAATACCAGACTTTGCAAGAGGGTATTTGAAAAATAATTTTATGATTCATTTCTATATCATCTATGGTAGAGAAACTTCTCATGGCTGCATTTGAGCCTTTCTTCCATTTGCTGCCTGTTCCCTACCTCTAAAATATCTCATTAAGACTATCACTGTACCTGAAGATCTTACTGTGATCTTACTAGATCTCACACTACCTCAGCAGTGTTCTAAATCCAAGAATGCAAAGAAAGAGTACGTAAAAAATTTCTGTTTAGAAAGAAAAGTTTCCTGTATTAAGTGGTCCCCTAGAGCCTTGTGCCTGGCTAGTCTCCTTTTATCCACCTTTTTTAGTCTTACCATTAGTGCCATTGTTAATACTGTTGTCTTATCAGAGATGAAAGTTACTCAGGTGAGCTCACTATAGAATTGCAGCTGTCACTCTTTGAGCAGTCATTGGCTAGTCACTTTTCAAATATCATATAGGTTCATATAGGTTCATATCATATAGATGCAAGCAAATATATGTAGTGTAATGTCCTGGGTTCAGTTGGGATAGAGTTAATTTTTACAGGAACCTGGGAGGTAGGGGGGCATAGCTGGGGCAGCTGACCTGAACTAGCCCAGGAGCTACTCCATACCATGGGACATCACGCTCAGTATATAACTGGGGAGTGGGCTGGGGGGGCTCTCTCGACTTTCAGTGGGGGAAGTGGTGGGGCGTCGGGTTCCGGGTGGTGAGCGGTTGCACTGTGCATCACTCCTTTTGTATACTCTTTTATTAGTACTGTTGTTATTGTTGTAACTTTTTTTTTGTTGTTGTTGTCCCAGTAAACTGCCCTTATCTCAACCCTCGAGGTTCCGGGTTGTTTTTTTTTGTTTGTTTGTTTGTTTTTGTTTTTTTTTTTTTCTTTTCTCTCCTCCGATTCTCCTCCCTATCCCACCGGAGGGGGGTGGGAGGAGTGAGTGAGCGGCTGCATGGTCCTTTGTTACCGGCTGGGCTGAAACCACGACATGTAGTAGCAAATCTAAATCAGAAGCCTAACAAAACTTTTTTAGACTAAATAGGTCATTGTACGGAGAGAGAAGAAGGGATCTATTCCAATCCTGTTGCAGCTAGTGATAAAATTCTTATGGACTTGAGTGGTAGCAGCACTGAGACTGAGAATCTTAAATGTATATATATGTTAAAAATGCCCTTATGAATTTAACAAGGATTAAACTAACCAGTGTTTATAGATATATAAGAAAGACCTATACATAGCACCACCCAATAGAAAATTATTAGCTTTAGCATTCCAAAAAAATCTAGTACCAATAACCTGTGTTAAAGGTTTAACTTGTCTAGACACCCTTTCAAACCTCAACTATTCTGTGAAAGTATGAACAATGACCCAGGAAAAAAAAAAGGTTCTGGCTTGAATAAAAATGGCAAGGAAATCAATCTTCTGCAAAAATTGAAATGAAAGTATTTTGCAGGTGAAATGGTTTGTGAAAGCAAACCACTCCTACGCTCCTCTACATCTACAGGAGACTTGATTCTGACCTCTTTCACATCATTCTGGCATAGCTCTACTGTTCATGGCATTACACTCAATTTATACAAATCTGAGAACATTTACTGAACACTTACTTCAACTGAAAGAGAAAATTAAGTGTGAAAAAGATGTCTCAAAAAAGAAACAAAGATCTTTCTTTCTCTGCCTTCCATTTCTTTCTTTCCTTCCTTCCGTCCACACTCCTGCCCTCCTACCTGCCCTCCTTCCTTTTCTAGGTCTTCCCATGCTAAATATCTCTCTACTAAACAGTCATCCAGAAACTTGGACTTGTAAAGGAATGTTTCAGCTGGCCTATAACAAAAGATTGCAGAGAAAAACTGCCTTAAGACATTTTACAAAGCATGGCACAAAGTGGGAAAAGCATGCACATCTAAAACTAGATTTCTAGAACACAAAAGGAATCCCTTGCAATTAAGATTTTTATCTGAAATGGAAGACTGACTTGGGGTAAATGCACTGTGCTATAATTCAGTCATTCTAAATTCAATTTCTTGGGTCTGACATTTTTATCATACATGACTCTGGCCAAGTTGTTTATGGCTTATGGCTCCAGAGTCCAAGATGTCTGAGGTGGAGAAAATACCTCTTCTCTCTTTTCCTTTATAAGGTCTTTTTGAATCTTGATCTTGTAGGACTGTCAACATATGCAGCGAACTGCGGTTACAATCTTAGGCTGCAAGAGGCAGCTTTTTTTCTTGAAGCAGAGTACTGAAATTGGCTGGAATTTGAACACAGTACTGTTTTGGGTTTGTGTGGTGGGATTTTTGGTAGTGGGGGAAGGGCTGCAGGGGTGGCTCCTGTAAGAAGCTGCTAGAAGCTTCCCCAGCTCCAAGTTGGACCCGCCTCTGGCCAAGGCCATGCCCATCAGCAATGGTGGTAGGGCCTCTGGGAGAACAGATTTAAGAAGGGAAACCTGCAGTGGGGCAGGAGATTGGAATGTGAGAGGAACGCCTCTGCAGATACTGAGGTCAGTGCAGAAGGAGGGGAGGAGGTGCACCGGAGGAGGGGATGCCCCTGCAGCCCGTGGTGAGACGGCAGGCTGTGCCCTCCCAGCCCATGGAGGGGAGTGGGGGAGTGGCTGCCCACCTGCAGCCCGTGGAGGACCCCACGCTGGAGCAGGTGGATGCCCCCCAAGATGTCTGTGACTCCATGGGAAAGCCTGCGCTGGAGCAGTCTGTGCCTGAAGGACTGCAGCCCCTGGGAAGGACCCATGCTGGAGCAGTTAATGAAGGACTGTCTCCCGTGGGAGGGGTCCCACACTGGAGCAGGGGAAGAGTGTGAGGAGTCCTGTCCCTGAGGAGGAAGGAGCGGCAGAGACAACGTATGATGAACTGACCCCAAACCCCATTCCCCATCCCCCTGTGCTGCTGCGGGGGGGAATGAGGTAGAGAAAATCGGGAATGGAGTTGAGCCCAGGAAGAAGACAGGGCTGGGGGGAAGGTGCTCTAAGGTTTTGTTTTACTTCTTAGTATCCCTGTTTTGATTTGATTTGTAGTAACTTAAATTGATTTTATTTCTTCCCCAAGTTGAGTCTGTTTTTTGCCCATGACCATAAGTGATGAGTGATCCCTCCCTTGTCTCGACCCATGAGCTTTCCTTTATATTTTCTCCTCATCCCACCGGAGCTGGGGAGGGGAGGAGTGAGCAAGCAGCTTCATGGTGCTTTGTTACAGGCTGGGCTTAAACCACTACAACTACTATGATACAAGTCCTGACAATCACTTTCCATAAATTTACTTCTTACCTTTCACATTATCCAAATGCATTGCTGTTGTGTGAAGTCATTAAATGAGTGTCAAAACATATCAAAAATAGAGAACACAATTCTTAACATTGTTCTGCCTGCTCAAATAGCAACATACCAATGTGGCAACATCATTTATGGATAAAAATTTATACATGCGTAATAAAAGTTCTATCAACACTTAAAAAGCAAAGATGACAAATATTTCACTATGTGTTAAGAAGTAAATGTTTCTTCACAATGTTTTGTAACCCTGCATGAGTGTAATTATCTCGTGATGACCAAGATACCCATCATGTCATATTACTTGTTATGACATTTTTTTCCAATATAAATATAAATAAATCACTTTGATCATTGAAGATTGCTGGTGAATTTTACTCAGGCTCTACTTGAGCCTTGAAGGCCTCTCTATTAGTTGTGATATCATGCAGCCCAAAGCAGAAGGCTCCTTAGGACTCCATTTGTCAGAGAAATAAATAAATATCTGCCATGGTAGATCTAAACTTTTTGAAAGGGAACATCACAGTCATGCTTACTATCATGGCTACTAGATCAGGCATTTGGTGTTGAGAAAGGGTTCAGGCTATAATAAAGAATAGGAGCTTTGGTCTCTAGTTGGTCTAAATAAGAAATTACTCACAAGCTGTGAACAGGCTGGGCTGCTTGACACCAGAGATGTACTTTGCTTTGATCTATGAAGTCTTTCTTCTTCTGCCAGAGGGAAGAGCTGTACTCTGACACTGGATTTTACAATTTCCTTCATTGGGAAAAAATAGTCTTTGTGACAATCTTGAGTTGCATAAGGGCAGAAATGGACCAAAATGTCCTTGTATTGGATCAACTGAGCCTTCAAAAATATAGTTAAAAGGCAGTCTTGGAAGAAAAACCTGGCTGCACAGAAGCCGTTGTGAATCAAGATCTGATTTAGGCAACCCACCTAATTCCATAGGAATTTGCTGTTGCTTGACAGCCTCTGTTCTTAAAGGAAATCCCCTGAAGGACAGAAACAAATGCAGCATTTCTTTAAGGAAACATTGACATGAGTCAATGAAGTGGCTTGGAACAAACCCAGAGCTAACCCTGGAGATGGAAGCACTCGAGCTGTGTGGGTGCACCCAGACCACCAGAGCACGTACACTTGTCCAGGCACTGAGATGGAGGGCTGGTGAGTTGAGAGCAGAAGCTGGCCAACACAACCTTTCTGTACCCAGCACTAACACAGGCTCTCTGCGATGCACTGCATTCTTGTCATTTAGCTGTACCAGCTTGGCTGGAGTTCCTTAGTGTATATAGTGTTGCACTGCACCTTGTAAACTTCATGTGTGCCTGTACTAATTACCTTGACTGCAGTTTGACCCCTAAGTGGGACTGGTGTGGCTCAGATTCAGCCTTGATATTAGTTACTATAATGAAAACTAATCTTGGTCCTCCCTTCTCAGACTATAAATAGGCAGCCTGTAACCAGCATCACGTGTTGCCTGTGTAGTCATTACTAACAGACAGAACAGCTGCTAAACTAGACTCCTGACAGTGAATCTTGGCGATATCAAGTCTGTGCATGTGATGGTGGGTCACCTTCTCAGCCATTGTATACTGTTTGCTTAAGAACCCACTGAACAGAGCATTTGGCTTCAACCATCACTAGCTCTGATTTGGGGATACTTCACCTGGTCTGCTGTTGTACCATGTTTATAGCCATTTGTTTCTGAATTCACTACCTATTTTTTGGGAGCTCAAAATACAAACAAATAGAAAATTTGATGAGGAGGAACGAAACGGAAGTCTGTTTTTGCAATGAAGGAAAAACCGGCACCTACGTTGTATTATATTGTCTCAGTGTAAGAGAACAGTTTTAATATATATTATTATGTATGCATGTCAGTATTTGTCAGCAATCCAGGGTCTTCTCGTTTTTCTTTAGATATAATACTTACTCTCATATGTCTTCAGTGACAGCACTCTCAAAGGCAATATGTAGTATCACATAAAGATAGCCATTCTCACCCCACGTCCCCTCTTCTTCTTCTCCCTCCCTTCTTCCTTCTCCTTCCCTGAAAAAAACCACCCCAAACAAACAAACCAGGAAGAATAAAGAGTACCAATTAATGATAGATTCAAATTTGATTTTTCTGGGAAAGTGAATGAAAGGGCTAGCCAGCAAAGGGTTAGCAAAAAACCATCTCAGAGCTCGGTCTCTGCTGAGCTCACCTTGTCATTTCTGATTTCATTGCAGAGTTTCTAGCAGAATGGTTGAAACTGCAGATGTCCTTTCTCTCCCATTTGCTGAGCACAGTAAGCCAGCTGCCACGAGTGCTGAGGCAATGGGGGCTGGGGAATAGGGTGGCAGCAAAGAGGATTACTCTAGCTGCATCTAAAAATGTATGAATTCTGCAGAGAGAGCAACAGGTCCTGCTTCAGAATAGGGCTGATTGGCTTTTCTAAAAAAAAAGGTCACGACTCAGTGAAAAGCTCAAATCCTCATAAGAAGGAAAGAAACGTGTATCATCTTCATATGAGTAGCCTAAGAACAATTCTGTCCATAAATATTTATTAAGTATACAAAGAGCAGAGATTGAAAGCTAATTTTGCAGATTAAACCTGTCCTGCCAGGTGTTTTTTTTTTTTTGTTTTTTCTCCGTATGATGAGTAATTATGCAATTTCTTTGGCTTTCACTTATTATGATAGTACTGATTATATTTTTACTAAGCAAAACCAGTCTGCTTTTACATGTGCATATCTGCACTATTTCCTTAAGAGACACCATGATGCAAAGGCAAATTCTTCAGTTTCAATGGCTGTTGATACTGTTTGCCTCATCAGAGGGCAGAGGAACTTAGAAACACCATACCAAGTTTTAGCATTACATACATTTTCACTCACTATGCAACAGTATTAGCAGCCTCTCCCTTTAGGGAAAGAAAAGCTGCAGGTTACCAAATCAGTAGTTACTCTATTCTATTCTATGCTATGCTATGCTATGCTATGCTATTCTATCAATTCTTCAAATAACTGAAGGAGTAGACATCTCCTAAGTCAACAGATAAATTTATAGTTAAAAGATGGTTATTTGCAAAGTCTTTTTTTGTTTGTTTGGTTTTTTTTCCCTGTCAAAAGCAAGATGGTAAGCCAAAGTCTAGCCTTGATCTTTATAAGCTTCTAGCTTTGTATTTGAATTTTACTCTTTTGTTACCACTTCTTTTTAGATTTGAAAATGAATATCAGTGCGTATTTTTTATGTTGGCCCACCCCCCCTTGCCCTCCATCCACACATCTATAAATTTTGGCTTGAAAAAGAACGAAAAATATTTTTTAATCAGCTGGTATTTATCTGCAGACTAGTGCAATCTGGTAACCAAACTCACCTCACTTTTGTGTCATTGCCTAAATAGAATGCTTTTCAAAAATAAACAATAATAGGAGAATTGTGTGCCAAATTTTACTTTAAGACAAGATGGATTCCTTTCTTTAATGAGATGAACTGGTATTTCATTGCATAAATAAGATTATTCTTTAAAATGGATAGGACATATTCTGCTACTAATTATAGATGAAATCAGGAAACAGTATATTGACCTTAATAGCTTTTAGTGCTTCTACAACCTGAATATGCCACTGCTATAAAATCTCCTCAGCTTATCCAACCTATTTAGTGTTATAAGGAATTTTATCTGACACTACCACAATTGAAGAGAGCAATGGTTGGAATTAAAAGCCTGGGAAAAAAAATCTGTACGCACATGAATCTTTGAAGGGCTTTTTAAAGCTCCGTGCAGATTGCCTGCTTAAGCTTTATAACATGGCAAGCATGGCTTTTCCTCCTGGACACAAAGCCTAATGCCCAGTTTTCTGTTTGCCTTAACTCCTGTGAGAATTTCTGCTGAGCAGCTTTAGCAGACCAACCTCTCAAAGTAAAAGATTAAACCTTTTCTCTTGTTCCCATAAGTTTTCATCTTGAGGGAAACAGAAATCAAAATGACTGAAAAGGCAACATGAGGAGTCACATCTAGCCATGGAGGGTAATAACCAAGTATAGAAAGCTTTAGATATTGACATGATCTGACGTTACTTCTGTTTGAATGTGGCTTAATCACAGGTTTCTGCACAAAAAGGATCCAGACTTCTAACAATTGTGCTGGGCACACTGCCAGCAAACATGATAACTGAGTGCTGCTTTCAGCCCTTCAGAAAGGAAACGCAGAAAAAAGGCAAAAAGGAAAAGTTCTTGTCCTTCTAATAAGCTTGGCATGGGGACATGCTTGTCAGAGATACCCACTCCAAATCCTAAACTTTATCTTAATAAACAGAAGGACTCTGGCCTTTGTTCCACATGGGGCTTAAACATAGGCCTGTCTGAAGGTAAACACTACTAATCAAATATTTCAGTATTTTGATAGGTTGTGCCTTCTGCAAAAAGGCTGAGGAAGAGAAACTGGTACCTGCCTTAATGGCCACTATCTATTTGAGCCTCAAGTAGTGCCTGTCAGCTACCAAGGAGAGGGCCAGAAAAAAAGAAAAGCTCAGGAGTAGTTAGCTCAGAGCAGTAAAAACAAATGGCCAAAAAAAAACCCCAGGCAGAGAACCTTAGCTTTTGTGGGGACAATAATTCATATCAACAAAAGCTTGCTCTGGAGCAAAGCTGATGGCCCTCCGTCTTGTTGCTTTTTATTTCCTCCCTTCTTGTTCCAAAGTTTATATCGTTATGAAGCTTTCTCTCGTCCAAGCTTCTTCATCACATGCACCAACTCCATGTCTTCCCTATTTATTTACCACTGCATCAGTTCCCTCAGTATGGACATCCTAGCGAATGTGCCAACAGCATTTCATCAGAAATTTGTATCAGAAACAGTGTTTGTATCAGAAGTAGTGTGGCCAGCAGGACTAGGGAAGTGATCGTCCCACTGTACTCAGCACTGGTGAGGCTGCATCTCGAGTGCTGTGTTCAGTTTTGGGCCCCTCGCTACAGGAAAGACATTGAGTTGCTGGAGCGTGTTCAGAGAATGGCAACCAAGCTGGTGAAGGGTCTAGAGCACAAGTCTTACGAGGAGCGGCTGAGGGAACTGGGGTTGTTTGACCTGGAGAAAAGAAGGCTGAGGGGAGACCTTATCACTTTCTACAACTACCTGAAAGGAGGTTGTAGCGAGGTGGGTGTCAGTCTCTTTTCCCAAGTAACAAGAGATTTAGATCAGATATTAAGAAAAATTTCTTCACCAAAACGGTTGTCAAGCATTGGAAAAGGCTGCCCGGGGAAGTGGTTGAGTCACCATTGTGGAAAAATTGCTGGAGGCGACTTATTGATATGTCCCCCTCTTAAGGGAAGGTAAACCTCCAGGGTGGAATGCGGTGGATATATAAAGAAATCTGTTCCATAATAATTCCCTAAGCAACATAACCTGCAACCTTAGATGTTAGCAACACCAGGGGAGCTTGGTATGCTGACTCTGAGAAACAACACGGAGTGTGGGGCAGAGTGAGGACACTGCGCCCAGGCTCTGTGATATCACCACAAGGATGGGCAACTGGAACTACTGGAACAAGAATGGAAGGCCCCTGCATTGAATGCACTGAAGCAAGGAGGTGAAACAATGGGGTTCTGTCAACGCCATTGTCTTACTTCTGATTTATATCACAAGTGCCCAGTTCTGGAGTAGTGACATGCTAAATCATGTTCTCTGGGTAAACTTTGCTCATTATAATCTCATTATAATACCAAAATACACCTCCATCCCAAAGGCTACCTGCCTCCAAGGTGTGACCACCCCTTACTGAGCATGCGCTCTGAATTTTCTCTAGCATATATCTTTAAAAGTAAAGTGGGGAGATTTTATACCAATTATAGCAAAGGTATGTATGACTAGAGTCACTCAAGCTCCACCTAAAAATAGGAAAATAGTATAAAAGGGCTTAAGAGAGGAGGAATGCTAGGGAAGATACCATCATAGACAAGTTGGGAGGACATTGCTGACTTCTGGGATCAGTCGATGGGCTGAACCTCTCTTCCCCCCCCATAGGGACGCCTGTTGGGTGAGATTCAAACCTTTGGTTATACCAAGTGCTTCCCTGGGAAACTTAGAAATCTCTATAGAGTTTTTCCATAATTTAGCATGCTTGTAGTTGACTGTATTCTTGGTACTTGCACGTGCTTTGCAGACACTGTATTTATCACTGGCAATCCAAGAGAGCCTGTAGTGTTGCATTAATAGACTGTACTGCTCATTAATCTATTCGTGATAGTTCGTTAATGCAACCAAACTCCCTAAGTCTGGTAATCCTAGTGTGTTGAACGCGGCTAAGCTGAGAGTACAGTACGCTATTAGTGCAGCCGTCATTGTGACAGTTCAACATACTGAATGTGACCGGACTTATGGCGTTGAATTGGACATCACTCAGAAATTAAACTTAGCCACCCCCAGCCCCTCTGACGTCTGAGAACAAGCTGGAATGCAAGGGGGTTTATTTTCTGCCAAACTTCTTTACCCTTTAATGCAACAACCATCCCTGGAAGTATTTAAAAGACATAGTAGATGTAGCGCTTTGGACTTAGTGGTGGACTTGGTAGTGTTAGCTTAATGGTTGGACTCGATGATCTTAAGGGTCTTTTCCAACCTAAATGAGTCTATGATTCTGTGATTCATGTACAGCTGCTGAAGTAAAAACTGGAACTTGTGTCTCTTCTTTCTGTTCAGGAGCAATTAGTGCTGTGTCCACTTGGTCAATCCTTTTTCTTCTGTTCAGGAGTAATGATTGCTGTGTCCCCTTGGTCAATCCTTTTTCTTCAGCCTTAAAGATAATAATTTCCTGCTTCAAAAGCTGTCAGATGACACAAACACTAGAAACACTCTAGTTTTTCCTGGAGTCTAAAATTAAATCTCAGCTGGTAGCTGAAAATGAAGAAGTTGTTATGTGGCTAAGGAAAAGCCAACTTGTGACTCTAATGGTTGCTTAGACAGGTTCCTAAAGTTGGCTGGCTGTCCCTTTCTTCCCAGCAACGTCTGGACACTACTGATTTCTCCAACTTGTCAGAGGCTACAAAAACAGGTGACGAACAGCAACCTGTTGGAAACCAATGCTTTGCAACAGCAAAGGTATTTGTGCTGTCTACAGTGTTTTTGCTACAGTTCTGCAATTTTCTCTTTGTATCTGACCAACCCAGGCTCCAGATGCAACTTTAGATAAAACTACATTGCTGAGTCTGTGCCTATTTCTCTCATCTCCATCACACAAGAAGTTTGAACATTGATCCACAGAGCGAGTTGACTGTGTCTTCTATGCATTATTGCTAATTTGTTTCCTTATTTGTTTGGGTTTTTTACAGTTTTGTTACTATTTCTCAGGCCACTGCTGGATTGCTGCACATCTGGAGAGGTGTCATCTTACCTTCTTGGCCCATACAACTGCAAGCACATTACTTCTCTGACCAGTCTGAACCCACTTTCTGGCTCTGTCAGCAGTAGCTCACACAGAACTGTGACTGGGGTGTTTGGCAGGGGAAGGTTAGTGCAGATTACTCATGTATTAGGCCGAGCAGAGCCTAACACAGCCCTAACGGCGCGCTGTCTGAGGTGGGGGAAGCAGTTCTTCCTGTTGGCAGGCCAACTGATAGTGAGCTCTCTGCATGTTACAGCAATGAAAGGAAAGTGGTGCGAGAGGAGAGACAGTGAGGGCATTAGCTCATCTGCACTACACTTGAAGAAATTAAGAAAAGATAATTTAGGCCTTTACCCTGTGCCCTGCTACATTTGTTGTCATGGCTGTGAGGCCTCCAAAGTCTGCTCAGATTTTCCAGGAGTGTTTCCTCATCAAGCATTTCCTTTCTGTGCCACATCCATGGCAATTTCACCGTGAAGGGGATAAACATGCACAAACACCACTATAGTGACCACAGTGACATGGAAGACAAGCTAAGATTTCATCTGAATTTGGTATCACAAAAGACTCTAAAAGATACTACTTGGCACTTATGAAGCCAAATTTGATATGTGCAGCCACAGCTCTGTAGCTAGTTCTCTGCAAGTGTTTGCAATAAATAATCCAATTTTAATTAACATGGGATATAATAACTCTTATTAAATCTGAATTGAATGCATTTTAGGGAACTTAAATTTGTAGTATTGCCCAATACAAACTGCTAGAAGTAGCAGCTTCAACCCCATTACTCCAAGTTTTATCACTACACTAAAACTGACCTGCTAGATTACTCTCTTGGGTAATGCGTAATGCCATAAAAATAAACACTGATTTATTACTTAAATAAAAGACATCAGATATCATCAGGTGTTAAGCATCAGGGCTGGCTTGTTTTGCAAACCATATTTAATGGCAGACCCAGCTGGTACACCTTAAATGGAACTCAAACAAACAAACAACCTTTTTTCCTAAAGGAAGGAAGACAAAAGCAAAGGTGGGCTACTGGCTCTTTAGAGTATGGGATTTCAAATTTTTTTCACAACATGGATCACGTTGTAATGGAAAGAATATATCCACCGCTGCCACTGGTGACTGAAAATATCATATCTTCAGTAAACAAACAAAACCATTATTTATACAGATCACCTCCTGGGACCAGCGGTTTAAGAAAACACCCTGTCTGCAGTGTTATTGCTTTCAGTTCACTGGCTGCTGTTTATCACTGCTCCTTTGTGCCAGCCTTGCTAGCCAGATACAGGACTGATAATACCCGTTCTAAAGATTCAATTGCAACTTTCCCATTGACATCAAATGGAGCGCAAGCAGGAATGACAACTCTTTCTCTTTTATGGCTGTTTTATTTTATTTCCTCCTCCTAGATTTCGTGCAGAACTGTGGCAGATCGAGCATCAATCCTCCATCAACTCTGTATTTGAGAAGGAAGAATAATGCATACGATACACAGTATTGCTGGGATATAATTCATTTTTCTCCAAGTGTTGGAAGTTAATGATGATAATAATCAATCAGGCTAGGTTTTCAGAAGGATTGCAAGGGCGAGGTAGGTAACCTCAGAAATGTCTCCATGTTGAACTTTTATTTTCTTGTATGATCACTGAACTTCAGCATCTTGCAGAATCCAAGTTTTTTGCTCTGAGATCATCTAGGTACCTGACCTATTCCGCCTCTTTAAAAAATCCTCCATCAGATGGCAGCAGGGTACAAGCTTTTGTAAAAGGCAAAGCAGGAGGATGGGAGTTTTACCTTTCTATCTAAGGAAGTGACAACAAATAGGTTAGCTTTTTAGATCAGCTTCTTCCCCCTCATCTGTTAGAGTAGCAAAAGGATGGATAATTTACTGCCCTGTTACATCAGATCTCCAACCTGTGTATGTTACCGGTGAATGTGTTTGAAGCATCCCGCAACTCTGGTTACTCAGGGGCTGTTGGTGCCTTGTCAGGTTTGTAGCCCCCACATTTGTCTTGCATAAGGAGGGCAGTAAGGAATGGCCAGGTGGCTTCCCAAGAAGGGTCAGCCTTGGCCTCCTTGCTGCTTTCTTGGGAGCAGCTCTCCCTGTGGCTATGTTACATTGCCTGCAGTACAACTCCGGGTCCCTCTGCAGCTTGTGTACACCCCTCCCAAGCCCGCCTGGCCCTTTGGGGAACTGCTTATCAGTTTCTTTTCTCTGTGCTTTAGAAATCAAAGCCTGGCCTCCCTGGTGCTGCCAGTCAAGCTTGCAGTAGCTGCCTGCCAGTCTTTTAAAGACAAGAGGTATTCTAAAAAAGCTGCTAGCTGTGGGCTCCGGGGCTGAGGAATCAGGCACAGGGAGTTCAAAGCCTGCTGAGATGTCTCTTGTGACTGTCCAGACACTGATTACTGGAAAGCTGCACTCTTCACCCATGAAAGATCGGTGGGTAATTGGTGTGGCACTGTATCTGACAGGTTGCACTGAACAAATAAAGGCAGAGGGTCTGACCTACAGCACAGGGCGATAGCTGCCCTGGTGTCATCTCCTGACACTTCTTGCTCTGCCAGTAATACATCTTGACTGTCCCTGTCTTGCCCTCTGCCACGCTGCCCCATGTCAGTGCTAGGACTCAGTACTCATTCCTCAGTCTTCCTTCAACGTTTTTCTTTCACTCTGCTTTCCTGGTGGCTTTCAACTCCTGTTTCTCAAACCACATTGTAACTCCTCTGCAATAAAGACTGTGTGCAGCCCCTCTCAAGTGCTTGTGCTTGCTGCCCTGCAATAACCACAAAACCCAGTAAAAATAGAGAGTTTCTGCTTCCTTTGTAAAACACAGAGGTTTATATCATAAAGGAGGACAAAATGATCACCTAGTAATGTGCAAAAGAAGAAGATGGTCTGTGCAGGCGGGTAGGAGACAGCTGGAGGGGAAGGAGGATGGCTGGAGGCTGCCTGGAGCAGCAGGAGGTATTCTCCAACAGCTTGCTCCCTTCCTGGAGCAGAAGGAAGAGCTCCAGGCAGATTTTGACTCTCAGATTCATAATCTCCTTCCTGGGCTTCTCCAGTGGTAGCACAGAAACACCCTGTCTGAATGATCTCTCCACATGAGACAGCATGAATGGCAGGGAATTCTGTTGCTGGGCGCGTTGTGTGCATGCATGGATATGTGTGCCAGTCTGATGTGGGAGCAAGAGTCACACTCTGATAAATTATACCTGACATAGCATTTCCTCAGATAATATGAACTGGAAGACCAAAGCTCAAGAGGTCTGTGCGCACCACAAGAAGCATCCAAGATAAAATACAGCCTTATGGCTGTATGGGAGTAGGTTTTTTTATTAAGCTTGAGTTCTTAATACCAACCACAAATGGAATAAAAATCAACCCTTACATTTTTATCACAACAATGGTCTACATGACTTTTCTGAATCCCATTCATTAATTTTCATGTTTCTTTAGTGGTTTCCATGTTCTAGACATTTCTTTTTCAATATTCCCCAAGAAGCAAAATTACTGTATAGCAACTACTGCCAGAAGAAGAGCTCCAATCTTTGGAAGTCACTCAGCTACACAGCTTAGTTGTGTTGGGCACAGGACAACAAATTGTCCCTTTCGTCCCAGAGAGGCTAAGGGACATGGAAAAGGACAGTTCATCCCACTTTTGCTGCTGCTCTTGGATGCCCTAGGCAACTTGCTTTCTTTCACAACTCTAGAAATACATACATATGCAATGAACACCAAAAAAGCAGGTGCAAGAAAGGTACAAATCACACATCTGATATTTTCACCATTGCTCTTATCCACCACCAATTTAAAATTGATGGTGCCCGCTTGGAAATTTTTCTATAAATAGAAAAGAAGTTTCCTATAAATAAGCAAAAATAGTTTGTTAGACATGCTGAATAATATTTTCTCATGCATGCTTTCTAACACACCTAGCATATTCATCACCTTCAAAGACGTGTTACTATACACTGGTTCTCTATGAACAGGGGATCAAGGAAAAAATTCTGAAACCCGCAAACCTGAATATAGCTCCCTAATTCCTATTCTTGGATATTTGTGGAAGTAGCCAATATGATCAAAATGAACTAAGTGGTGGAAAATACTTCTGGAATATGGGTTTAGTAGTCTGGTTTTCCTGGATTTCAAGTCCAGTAAACTTAGTGTTGTCTGTTTTTTTTTTTTAACATGCTGAATTCAGGTAAGAATTATATGCAAAGAAGGAAAACTTTTGAGCCTCAGAGAGAGATGTATGAAAACATCTTAAAGATTCACAAACCATCATCACATACAAAATCTCCCACAGTATTTAAAATCTGGCCACTTTGAGGGGATCTGACGTGTGTTTTTTTGAAGGTGTTGGGTTGATAAATCTTCAAGCTCCAGTTCAACTAAGAACCTTGGCTACAGAATTTATCTTTCTTTTAGAAGAACTTATCATTCCTTTTGAAAACTGTACCGTTCCAAACATGTAGTGTGGCTTGCAAAGGCAGGAGGAGTTTGTTTTTACTACTAGCTTTTCTCATACACAATAGTTTCAGTGTAGAGAAGGATATTTCTTTTCTTCTGCAGAAAAATTTCTGCATTTCAACAGCACTGAGACAAGGATTAGCAGTTTCCCAACAGAAACACAGTTCTGCTAATTCTAACCAAGTACCTATAGTGATCAAAAGTGGGCAAAACAGCACTTTGGACTAGTACATGAAAGCCATTATTAATACCTACAACCTGCAGTCTGCATTTCCTGACCATCCCTAAATGTGAGAAGAGCAGCCCTGATGCACATTGGTTATTATGAGTAAAATCAGCACACATTTACTGTCTTGTAAGTACCATAGAAAGCATCTGTACCATTCAAATAAGGCTTGAATTAGGGAATTAGCAAGCCAACTTATTTCATTACAATGAAAGGGCAGAAGAAAAAATCTGGATAGATGTTTTGAGAGCTTTCAGGGTGAAAGGAAGCCACAGTCTGCAGAAATAAATATTCATGTGAATTTACAAGCACAAAACAAAAATATCCCTCTACATTGTAAATTGGACAAGATATTCTATGCTGTCTGTATTTTCCCTATAGAATTATAGTAAACGTTTCTCATTCATATTTTATTCTTTATCTCCAACAAACCATTGTGATGTTGTCCACTGGGGGCTGATGACATTCGAATATATGGAGACAAAACTGGTACAAAAAAAGAACATGTAGAGAAAAATACTGCATTGTAATACGCATATCACAGCGATGGAAATATATGGCCCCATATCATACTCAAAACTGTTTGGATAAAGTAAGAATTTTACTCAATGGCTGCCCTAATTTTGCTTTTATTTCTTTATTCAGAGTGAAATGTGAGTTACAGGAAATCCTACACCTATTTTGAGAATACCTGTTACATTCCCAGTCTCAGACTTTTAAAGAAAGAAATCTCTCCCATAATTATTTTGCTTCTTACTCAAACATCTTCAGTCTTTGGATTAAACCAGCAGCAATCTATGTGGCACAGAAGCCAGAATTCTCTCAGACCAGAAAATTAGTTACAGAGATTGAGGCACTAAATTCCTGTGTAAGCACTTCAGTTCTTTTTCATTTCAGTGAAATACTCCAAATCAGAGCTCTGCCCACTGCTCGAGCTAGATAACAGCCCATCAATTGCTACTAATTTGGATGGGTAAGTCCTTAAACAGGAATAAATTAGCCAAACACCTCTGTGGATGTGAGCTGTGGAGCAGGGCACGGGCCCGTTTTAGAAACTTGGTGCATTCCCAGGAAAGTGTGCAGATCCTGGTGAATGCAGGGTACCAATACGGGTACTGTATGCCTGTTCTCCTGCTCTCACGTCGCATTCATTCGCCCCCAGAAGCAAGCTTCAAGCTGCAGGCTGTATTATCTGTTCCCCCAAATCTCTCCTGGCCTGTCTGGCTCACCACCTTCATATCATGTCCTCCCTTGATTGATTTCCTAGCATTTACACATTGCTTTCAAGCTCTCATTTCCAGCACCTGATCTTTGTTTTTAAAAACAAGAAACCTCTTGTTCACAGACCATATGCTGCCTGCAATCATTAGCCAGTTCCGGGAGTGCAGCCAGGAAAGCGATAGTGGGACAAGGAGTGATGGACTCGCAGGAAATGCCCCTTCCTCCTGTCCCCGTATGCGCACTGGCAAAAGGTGGGCATCAACGTCTGTCATGGAGGGAAGGCAGGAGGAAGGGAAAATGAGCAGCTTACACGAGGACTTAGAAGCTGGTAGGGGAGGAATTCATTTTATATCAGCTTTTTCAGGAACTGGCCATCATCTTAATAGTGGGTTTTATCACACTGGATGGAGTAATTTCCATCTCACATTGTTGATTTTTTCCCGACCACCTATTTTCCTAATGTTGTTTTCCAGACTATACTGAATCCTGAACCTTCTTTTCCTAAACCTTCGTTTCCTTCTACTCTTAACATTACGCTCCTTACAGTCTATCTGCCTAACCTCTTCACAAAGTCAGGGAGCAGAGTCTCCCATTTTTCCAAGGACTGTTCCTAGCCGGTCAGTTATCAAAACCAAGCACACCAAATATGAACATTTACAAGACTAATACATTTACAATAAGGGTAAAAATGAATAATAGGGGGAAAGTAAATTGAGTGAGAGATAGTTAAAAGAAAGGCAGTTAAAGACATTTAATTACTTCTTTATTGTCTGAATTAACATGGTGGCAATAGTTTCAGCCTATTTTTTTTGAGCTGAGAGACAGTTTGTTATGTGCTGTGTCTCCATGAATATCTCCAGCACGCAAACAGAATGCCTTGCAACTGCAAAAGGCAATTACTCTTATAATATATGCATAATGAAATCTGTCTGCATTATGTTTTTGTCCTTAATAAGACTAGGTTACATTTTTGCAATTTGTGATGCAGTTTTTTCCTTTAAGACATCTATTTGCATGGTGCTATTTTTTAAAAAGAGGAAGGAAAAAAAGAGGAGTAATACAGGTCAGGTAGCCAAAAAAATATATTCAGGATGGAATTATGGCATTGCTAATTAAGCTGAAGACAAAGAGGAAGTAAGCATTTATACGAGGACATGTCTTCGTCTCTAAATCGTAAATGAGACAGCTCAAGAAGTGGTCAGCTTATGACACTTCAGGCCAGTGCCAGGAGTCTCTGGAGAATGGAGCTGGACACGCTAAAGCAACACCAAGCACTTGTGCCTATTACCTAACTGATGGGACCGCCCACCAAAAAAAGGCCAGAGCCTGACAGCCTCGCTGTGCTGTGGTGATACCCTGAGAGGTTAGAGAGTATCAGTGCAGTTCCCAATAAAGTCCATGGCTTGTAGAAATCTATACTAGAATTTATAAGTGCACAATCATATCTATCTATTTAGGCCTTCAATGACTCGCCTTTTCCATCACGACATACTGTAATTTTACTGAGATTCTTTTACTGAATATTGTAAATAAGTATGATTGTGATATTGAACCTGGTTCAGCAACTCTTGTGTACTGTAGTCCAACAGTGTGGACTTGCACAACAAGTTTTTCAGTGAGTTTAATGGGAGTGCTGAACATTCAGACAGGGTTGTTGATTCAGTTCGACATAAATAATTCCTGGGCATCTCTGAACAGATGTGAACATGTTAGTTGAAATAATGAATTTCTGTTTGGTCATAAAGAATTACAGGTATACAGATAACCCATTTAATTTAGGTAATTAGCAAACTGTCTTTATATGCTTAGTTTTAAACAGATGGATGGGTGATGGTTTAGCAAAAACTTCAATCCCAGAAGCTAATGCTCATTGTTACACTGAGTCACATTGAGCTCTGTTTCACTATGTCAGAATGATGGAACATGCAGCCCATCAAGCTGCCAAAAACACGAAGTGTAGAATATAAATAGATGTTTTCAGTATCACAGGTGCTGCCGAATTGTCTGGAGACATATTATTCAAATTTGCAGATAATACTCTATCCATACTATCCAGAGATCATGTTCTCCATTGTTTCTGGAAAGCACTATCCTGGAAATAATTAAAAAGACTGGTTTCTCATGGGAAAAGGAAAAGTTGTGCAATCTGAGATTGATCTCTTTCAAGCCTGCTTATGTAACACACCTGTAACCAAAATGAAGAGCTTCATGCTATTAGATTATTCTTGGTATGTTGCAGGCTTTTTCTTCTCCTAGTGTTGAGCCCTCTCAGGCAGAAGAGCTTATTTACTCTGGGTCATATATCTATTTACACCACTGTGATGCCCAACTTCTTTGTTCAAGTGTGATATAAAACCATGAGCTGGGATACTGCAAGTCAAAGAATAAATTGTGAATATAGCAACAAAAAATATGACTACTAAGAAATTATTGTACTCTTTAGTTTTCAGGCCCTGAAGTACCTCCTACAAACCACGCTGGCCATAGGAAAAGGTTTAAAGTAGCCACAGTCACTCATGGAAGAATTCTCTTCAGGCTGAAGCAGCTCATGGTCTTTGCAAACAGATCTGCGCTGCTTTGAAAAACCTCCATAAAGTGTTAGAACAGCTGGGCTTTTTTCTTGTTCCAGGTTCTTTTCCACTCTAGAAACTATGCAATACACAGCTCAGTTCAACCAGCCCCAGATTTAAGTCTTCACTGCACTGCCTGAGAAAGTTCACTGCACAGAGTTTTAATAGAGATCTTAAGTCTAATGACTCCCATTTAAGTTGCTTAAACATTGTCATCCTAATCCCACATTGCATGTTGGAGGGAATTGACACAAAAAATCAGAACTATTTGATTTGACATCTAAGTCTAAGTCCGTGACAAAGAGGGGACCAGGGTCCCCCAGGACCTTATCATCAATCTTCCTGGCAATACCTCCTTTCCACCTGGCATAGCAAATAACACTAGCCAGTAAAAAAGGAATCTTACTCTATGAAATGTGATAAACCTTGCCATAACCTCAGTATGAAAGCAAAAATCACAAATTAAAGCCATGCTGACATATTAGTCCTGACTATTGAAATTTCAGCTTTCATCCTAACAACTCTTTAATGGATATGTAAGTAAAATAAAGAAAAGTGACTGACATCCTCAACAGTCTTATCAACAGAGACTGTGCAAGAAGTGGAAAGATCAGACATGGATTAAATGAAAAAAGCAAGAACCTGGTTATTATTTTTCTTTTCAAGCTGCATAATTAACATACAGTCTTTTCATTACATTGTAATTATTGCAATGATACAGTTTTTTTAAAAAGTGCTGTAGTATCATCTGAAATCAGAAAGTAGAACTGCTAGTAATGAGAGAGCCTGTCTATTACTCACAGAGAATGAAATCAAAGAATAAATAAATGATGGATGTGGAAAATAGATTGCATTTTAAAAGCTGATGTTGTGGTAATAAGTGCTGTTAGTAACAGAGGCAAGCATCTTCTAAATAATGACCTGAAGCTAAAAGTCCAGCTAGCACAAGCAGATGATTACACCCACATGGAAGCTGACTACAGTTTGGATTTTTCCAGGGCAAATCTGACTGCAGGACTGGGACATAGTTATCAAAGGACACAATTCAAGCGGTGACAGTTCACCATGTTCACATATTTCGTCCATATTTTGTTTGTGCCTTTGGGTCCTAACACTTTCATATCATTCTTTCAGTGTGTGTGGTGGCAATCCCTGTTGAAAACTTTGAGTGCTACTGCAATATCAACAACTGCTGCTACTAAATAACTTTAAGTCATGTTTATATTGCAACTCTGACAACGTGCCTGTGTGTCTAAGTAACCTTACACCAGTAATTTTCCAAGCCTGATATTGCGTAAACTTGTTTTGCAGTAACTTCAACTCACTGCTACACAATCCAAAAGCCCCCAAACACTATATTAATAAATATAGGCTTTTATGACATTCTTTTTAAAGACAGATCCTTCCAAATGAAATGTTGGCTCAGTGTTTTAGCTCTTTGAACCCTTTATTCCTGAGGGTCTGACTTTAACCTTCCTCTCACAAATTGTAAAGGTAACTTGAGTGACATTGCTGAAATACACAGCTCCTCTGTGATTCCTCCAGATTCGGGTAGCTGCAGTTTGGCCTTTAGTAACCTACAATGCTTTTCATCCCAAGTGAAAACATATTTTACAATTCCTCTGGGAGAGTGAACACTATGTATGCTGCACGTGTTCTCACTTAAATGACAATAAAGACTCTAGATTACATGATCATACAAGGGTTCAAGACCTTCAGTTCCCCAGGACATTTAGTTAAAAGGACATACAGGGAGGGAAAGTAGTGTGGAAATCCTAGATGTGCTGGCATCTATATGCCATCAGTCTTTCAATTTCTCAAAATCATCTCATACATTATTTCTAAAAGATTCTTTAGGGATTTAATTTACCCTATGACTATACATGCCTGTTCAATTATTTTTCCACAGTTTTCTTTGGAGTGTGCTTCCATTCTCAACACTGACTTTCAAAATTAGGCATTTTAATTTGTTTAGTGAGAAAAAAATCCTTTTCTTCCTCTCCTTCCCAGTCAGTCCTATACACACGGCCCAGGGAAACATAGGTAACATTTCTATCTGGCTCAAACTTCATAACCAGCTGTGAAGCCTATGGCTGGTTAAATGCTTATCAAAGTTTGATCTGTGTGTCCCTATTTCTGTTCACAAAGTTCTTAGGTATAATTAAGGGCCTATCCATAATTACAGAGTGGGTCTTTGTCCCTGCAGAATGGGGTGCACAGATGGACACTATAATGGAAATTAGGTAACAGCCTGTCCATGATTGTTGAGTCGGTAAAGAGCCCAGCCCTTACCCTCGCTGGAGTATAGGTGCTCTCTGACCAAGCTGGCAGAAAAGAGAGCAGATAGCATTTCAACTCTCACATTAGCAGGTGGTCCTGAGGAAGCCAATCTCCTGAGTGAAAGATGACATCCCTATATAATCTGTTTTCAGAACAGAATTGGTTTTAGGTAGAAAATATCTCTCTCTCAGAGAAAGATACAGCAAGAAACAATTAAGTGCTGCTTTTGGCTCTTCTTTTTGCCTCAGTAACATAGACAAATTCCAGAGAAATGAGCCTTCTTAAATGCAGACACAGCAGTCCTGTATTTACTCGATTCACATTACTAAAGATAATTCGAACACAGGGTCTGGCCACATTCACAGTTCATGATCAGACTCAGCGCACAGTACTGAAACTCCTATTAATTCTCCAAGAAAGCCGTCAGGCTCCATTTTGATCGCATGCCTAATGAGAAAGGCTTGTCATGCCCTCTGAAAAATACCAGGCAAGCCTTATGGGTTTCTAAAATCTCATTTTCACTCCCTTCCTTTCTAACTCTCTGCTGCAAGGAGCTCGGTGCCACTGCTTAGAAACAGGTGATGGGGAGAGGAGGCGATGCAAGTGTGAGCCGGCTCAAATCAACGCCTGCTTTGCCGTAGCCAGGAGATCAGCATGCAGGAACCACACTTCAGCCTGGGTAGTGCAGAATAAGCCACCAAGGGACATCAGGACAGCTGTATTAGTGAACTTGTACTGGAAACAGCACATGGGGATCCCTTTTCTTTAAACAGAGAAAAAAGCAGAATGGGTGAAAACGAGTGGTAAAAAGATGAGGAGAGGAGAAAAATATTTCATATCAGCCTCCTGAGATCAAGTATGAGAAAAGGAATGTACATGCATAACAAATGAGTGAATTTAAAGGTGTATTTTTTTTGCTGTCAATCTCTTGCCCTTTGATAGGTATAAAATGGTAATATTGAGACTAATCAGTCTGGGCTGGAACTCTTTATTGTCTGAAGTGATGTGCATGTAGTCCTGCTGCACAATAACTAGGGATGAGAGCTTCTGACAAATGTGTGATCACTTCTGCCTCATTTGAAAGAGACTGTGACTATTTCTTAGTATCAGTTTTAGTTTGCTCATGCAGAAAGACTGAACTTTTACTGTTTCCAGCTCTTGGGATCTTATCATTAGTCTTTTGATTGTGTAAAAGATTCCACTCCTGGAGGTGGAGGTACAGAAATATGTAGAAATTTTAGCTTCCCTCAAGAACGCCCTCCCCTCAACAAAACTAAAAAAAGAACAAAGAAGAAAAGAATAAAAAGACAATGGTCCTAGCTTCAATGATTGCATTGGAAAATTTTTGAAAATACGAGATGCAGAAACTAGAAGGCAGTGAAAAGAAGCTACGTTAAAGAACCCTCAATCCCATGATATATTATAAATACCTGTAGTTGCAATATTGCAAGGCGCTAATCTGAATGCCAGATTAAAAGTGTTTATCCTATGTGTACGTAGAAACAAATGTAGAGGGCATTTCATTAAGCAGCTGTAGGTACTTTAATGCTACGCAATGAAAGATGTTTGCCACATGGGAACATTTAGCAGCTTTACCTATGATGGCTATCCCAAATGGAATTTGATTCTTCCTATACATTGAAACTGTAATAAGGCATGTTTGTACTTGCTGTTGTGAAACTGTCACCAGCAAGTACTGCAAACAAAAAAATCCCAAACCTATAGCTAATATGCTGCTTAATGCCATGAAGACTAATTAGAATGTCATTATTATGGCTGCTGCTCCATCTACTTATCATGAATTAATAACTGGCATTAAAGATATATTGTCACAAATTTGGAAATAGGCTACATGGGTGCTTTGCTCAGAGTTCACCATTACTATCCAAAAATGACTGAAAAAGAAAACTCACAAAGGCTGTAGAATTTGCTAAATTAACATTTCCTATCTACTAACCAAAAGAATGTTTAAATCCCTTTGTGCTGCCCAAATCCTTTCAAAAGAATATATGATAAAATGATAAAACTTTTAAATTAAATGCAATGCGACAAGTGATGAACTATGGCTAGCTATTACTTTAGCAGACTAATCCTATAAAAACAAATTTCCTACCATCCTCGGATATTATTTACTTACTCCTATTTATAATCGTATAGCAAGATTAAAGGCAGAAACAATTTTTGCATTATTTCAGCAAAGAACAAGTAAACTTGTTCTGATTCTGAGATGTGACCTGTGATGAGCAGGACAGGTATGGCAAACAGGTCTGAATATCGTCTTGTGTTTCCTGAACACTGGACTGGTAGATGGGTTTGTGCATGCCGTATCAAATTAAAGCAGCTCCAGGGACTGCTGCTCACATCTCCCTGTGAAGCTCTTCCAAAGCTCCAGTTAAATCTCCTTCAAATCGGCTCCTGCCAGGCTCATTTGCAGGCTTCAGAGAGAGCAGCAGGGAAGCAATACAGACCTCCTAACATCTTCCTTCTAATACTCCTGTCCTACGGCCTTTCCCTCAAAGCATGGCCCCAAACTAAGATTCTATTATGAGAAGAAAATGTGAATTCCCTATATCAAGAAAAGTTAACAAAATATGAGTTCTGAGTAGACAGCTAGGATTTACCTAAGCTAGTCCTGAAATGTGGAGTGCGTCCAGTTTTATACTGCCCAAATATTTGCTTAACATTTTAGAGTAGTGTACATCAAAACTCACTTGCATTCCACTTTACATAAACACCATATGAAATTTAGAATGTTTTGGGATTATATACATAATTTTGTTATTTCACTCTTGCTCTACTTTAGCTGCATAATGTTCACAGGCTCTTCTTCCTTGTAAGTGCTACAGGGTATGTGACTTACAAGTTGCATTAGAATATGATTTGGACTTGCCCCATTTGATTAATGTTTGAGCAAAAATTCAAAGTGCTTCCCCCTATGCTCCCCTGAAAAATGACTTTATAAAATGGCAGTATGGAGTCTATTTTCTTGAGAATTTCCATATCAAATGTGTTCAGCTGAAGTACATAAAAGAAAAGCATGGGTTTCTTTCCCAAGCAGTCAGCTCAAATCCAAGCTTGAGAAATAACATCTCTTTCCTTCTTTGCATCAAAGGAGTAAGGAAGAATGTAGACATTCAGCCCATACTTTAACATTAGTGCATTTCTACTGTTTACCATTTATACTTTCACTGTCACTGTCATAAAAAAAAGATTAACAAGCTTTTAATTGATTTAGTTGACATTTTACTTTACTTGTTCGTAATTGTATCCATTCTTAGTGCTTTGCCAGGACACAAATTCTTTGGTTCCTATGCAGCAAGCATTACTCATGCTAGTGTGATTTAGAAATGAAAACTGCTACTGCCAGCAATGCAAAGAAAAGAGAGATGATGAAGATAGGACATCCTTAAAATGCAAAAGATCTGCAATTAACATGGTGCAAAAAGGAAAAAAGTACTAGATATACTGCATAGTTCTAGGAAGCTACTTGTGTTCACGAGCAAAGACAACTGAAATCTAGGGCACACCTTTTAAGCTCTCCTCCTGGAAGTGATAACCCTAAAATGCTCTGAAAATTATATATGTTCATGACAGTCAGAGAGGGAAGGCATGTCAGTAGTGCAGTTTTAGCCTGAAACACATCCACATTTCTATTCAGGAATATTTTAAAGGCAGAGTTGATAGGAGCAGCTCTGAATATACAACGTATGGATCAATCGGTTGATCACAACTCTGCACAATTTATGTTGGTAAGGCTATTGTAGATTGCAGTGGACTACACTTTAGGTTGCTCCACAAGAGAGACAAACAATCTGTCTTTGCTTGTTATGCATCTTCTCAGACCAAACTCCTTCATGTTTGCTAGAGAGCAAAAAATTTGCTTATAAAATCAAATGTGCCGATTCTGAATATGCTGAATGACCATCAGTTTGTAGGCCTATATAGTGTATATTTATTCCAAATCAGTTTACTGTAAAACTTAATTTGAAATTGAATTTATGGTATTAATAGTTGTGCAATTTTAAATGTCCTCTAGAATAAGCAGAAAACTAACAGCAGAATAGCTGTTAAAATATATCACCCTCTAATGTCTTGCCAAAAAAGCTTTGAGCTGCATACAAAACTAAATGATATGCTCCATCTTGTAAATCTGAGCCCCATTAAAATAGCTGAGCACTTCTGCAGTGGTGTGATCTGATGCTGTGATCCTGGGAGAGTCCAGCAAATGAAAGCCATCTCACAATTTGGGAGGGAAGGGGGGCTTCTATCAGAAACATTTGCTGCTAAGAATTGTGGATTTGGTATTTATTTGATATTTGGCATTGTGATAGTCATATCAGCAATGAAGAAATGCTTTAGGAAAATATTAGAAGGTACGGTTTGAGCTGTTGCCTTTCAAATAAGATTTAATATTAAGGGCTTGGTCCATTGCAACTATCAATGTTTCAGAAAAAATTGATCATCACATAAGCCTGTAATTAAGTCTAATTCTGGATAAAGATGGGCCCAGCACACAGTTTTGTGCTTTGATCAACTAACATCTAAAACTCTTACAGTATTTTTTAAAGGAAAGGTGCTAGTTCACACATCTAAGTGAATAGTTGGAAGGCGGAAGCCTGTGTTCTGTCTACTGTTCTTTCCCTCCCTTCATTTTCTAACTAACTTTTTGTGTGGCCCTCTTACAGCTGAGAGTTAAACCACTGGTGGAGGTTTTTCAAAGAAGGGTTGAATTCAACAATGAATTTCCTCCTCTCCTATTACCTGCTCTTCTCAGATGTAAATTAAATCAGGGTTTCTTAGGCTTTTCACAGCAAAGACTAAGAGGAAGTCTTGCTGGTGAGCGTTCTCCTTCCTACGTTTATTTGCAGGGCCCACATCTTCCATGATAGCTACATCCATGTGCCCTCCCATCTGTGACCACATTACATCCCTTTGGCAGCTGCTGGCAATAAGCAACAAAAATATTTGATTGGAGAAACCTTTAGGAAGTTTTTACCCCAGTAGCAATCAGTTTCTGAAGGGGAAAAAGGAGTCAGTACCATGCCATAATGCAGTCTTCTCTGGTCTCTAAGTATTCAGAGACCTCATCTTCACCCACTGACCAAATTAGAGGTTAGCGATCTTAGAAAGGCTGAACAGTTACATTTAGTGTTATTGAGTCTCATGACATTCATGGTGTATCAGGGGATACTCAGGGACTATATTTAGTATATTTAGCTTTGAAGTCTCAGTTCTGGCCATTGTGAAATTAAAAGAAATTTTCTGCCATTACAATTGCAAGGAAATTAAAGTTAAGAACTTGGAAATAAGAACATCTAAAGATCCCCCCCCCACACACACATCCCCCTCCAAATCCACCAAATAGAAAGTGTTTCACATTGACTAATTTTACAAATCATGAGAATTCAACTCAGTTTCATATTTTATGGGAATCATATATTTAAACCAGAAATATATATAATCTTACAGTGCTATTTAGACTATGTCTATGCTCTATCCTCCTTTCTGAATAGTACCTGATTAATCTTTGCATGGAAAGATACTGCATGAGTAGATTAGTGGTATATTTCCAAGAGTTTGCTCAGCCAGTCTTTGACCTTTGTGTCTAATCGGTATTAATGGGTAATTCTTGACTCTGGAATAGTCATGACAAACTGCTCACTAAAAAGATACAAAATGTTATTACGCAAAGTAATTCCACAATACAAATAATTTCAAAAATTTTTGTGATTCTGATGTCAGTATCCTCCTTCAGGGAGAAGGTGAGGGAGGAAAAGATTGCTTGAACAGAGCCACAAAGTATCCCAGATTAGTGCAGAGCTGAATGGGTAGAATTGTTCAGTTTCTAATCAGTTTTTTTCCTTTATTTCTTTCCTTTTTTTTTTTTTAAAAAAAAACCAAAACTGTACCAGGGTCTGAACTCGCTTTCTGAACTCACTTTCTGGGATTTTTTAGGGAATACCATTTCTTAATTTTGTTTGCAGTATTATGTAGAAGTGATGGACATGTTCTTAGGCTATAGTGGCTCTTGGCAAGAGATGAAAGCTTTTATTTTGAACTCTCCACTTGACAGTCTTTAGATACTCTCCTCATATCTGACAACCAGCAAGGTTTCCATGGATTTTTAGTTCTGTCTCTCAAAACCATAAGCAAGCTATACTCTGGTGAAATGAGAAGTGAGCAGTGGGGATGCTCAAAGAAATTATAAGGCTTGCTTTCTCCAGGTGGCCCAAACAATGATCTATTTCTTCTCTGCATGCCTGAGCCTGCAATAAATATACCCCTTCCTATCTATGAAGTTATTTGCAATATATTAAATGGGTTCCAAATGATATTTGATATTCATAAACTCACATGAACATCTTACTGTAATTTCCCAAACTGTTTTTTCCCAGAAGCCTTTGATGAGGAAGGTGGTGGTATTTTCTTTCGTTATGGGGAATGATAAAATTTCACGAATTAGAATGAAAATTAGAGTTTGTGGTCATTCTTTGCAATGCATGCATTTAAATTAAGATGACAACAATATCAAATTGTTTACTGCTGAGGGTGGTAATTAAGCATATGCACAAAAGCAATAACATTTAAGCATGTTAACAGCTTTAATAACAGCAGCTTTACAACCTGTGTTTTGATCTAGTAAGATTAAAACTCTATTCCAAGTTCCAATTTTAAATTTCATTATCTGATTATGCCTAGTTTATTATTAACGTGAGCAAAACAAAGTGCAAATTGCCCAAAGCTCAGTATCTAGGAGGTTTTGGTTCAACCCACTCAAGTGCTAATGCAACTACTTAACCCAAAGGCTTTGGTGAGGAAGTGTGGGGGCAGCATGAAAAAGAACTAGAGTTGGATGCTGCAGATAGGAACCCCATGTCCTTTGCCAGGGCACATCCTTAAAACAGATCCTGGAAAACACATCCTAAATCATTAGACATCAGTACTCACCCAAGAAAACACGAAATGGTACCTTGTACTTCTGTTCTTTGAAAAAGAGTATTCATTCATTCTTATCATTCTTACACTGCTCCCATTATCTACTCTCAATTTTTGTAACCAGGACATGTATTCTACCGTGTCAGTGGCCAGTCAGTTCTCCTCTATGACACAGGCATGTCCTGATTATTTCAGAAGTGAGCTCTTAAAGACCGAAAGAAACCTCCGCACCACTGTAGTACAAATGAAATGAATGCTTAAACTTAAACACATATCACCAAAGAGATGTATAAAATTTACTGATTGACTGTGCAAGCAGGTAACACCCCATAGGTTATGACGACGGTGACTGAAATGCAAAGTACACCTGTACGATGGCACAAACAGTACACATCAGAGTTCTCCATTTGCAGTGGCTGTCCTGAACATACAAACTTTTCCTCTCCGAAATACCACAAGAGCCAAGGGAACAGACTCTCTTTAAATTGTAGACTCAGTCTATATGTGGGTTATATCACGATACTGTGTGCTGTCACACAAAGAATCAACATGACCTGCTGAACATGGAAACCTACACTTTTATGTATACACTATCTTCAGTGGAAAATAGATACCACATCTTAGATCTGGCTTTTGTTTCACACCACAGTTGCAGTGAGGAAGCAATAAGGAAGCTACATCCTACATTCAATCATAAGCTTTTGTGCAACATAGTCATAACTAAGGCCTCATAATTTGACTCTATTTGTTTTGCTTTGGATACAATGAACTGAGATAGCATTGCTGCACTCTCCCAAGGGATGCTAACGTTCACAAAGTTTTCAAAAATTATTAGGAAACATTGGTAATTCACAAAGTTGAATTCCAATTATTATTCTTAGCATTACGGGAAAAAAATAATACTCTAGGACCACAATGTTTCTGGTCATTGTCACATTCAACCAACAGATTTCACTGGCCATTTAGTAATGACACTTGCCTCACCCCTAGAAGAAGACAAAATCCTTGAACTCCCCAGTTATACAGTACAAATATCAGAGCAATCATTGTTGGCTGCGTACGAACAAAGATTCCTCTTCAGTTATGCTAGCTCCTTACAGGTGAGTTAAACATAAGCAACATGTGTTTTAAGTACATTGATTTCCTTGAATGTTATCCATTTCTACTTATTGAAAGTGAATAGTCAGATGTTGTGTGCATCATCAGATGACCTTTACACATATAGCATATTGTCTTATGGTGTTTAAAAACATAAAACTTTTAAACTACATTAATGAAAAGTATGTTTTTCCTTGTTTAGGAGTAATGCAGCTGTCTGTCACTGTGTCTGAATTGAAAAAGAAAAATAGCATTGTTATAGCAGGAACAGCAGAGAAAGGTAGCCTAGTATTTAATTTGGATCAAATATTCACAGTGAGATTACTAATGAAATTGCTCATTTAAAGCTATTGCACTTTTTCTGATAGGTCACTAGAAACTGAAACTAAGAGATTGATTTGTTTTCTTTTTCCAAATTAAAGTAATAGTGAGCATCAAGAGCTAGCTCATGTCACAGAACAAATATGAACTGAATATATCATTTCCTTTGGAGCTAAATAAAAAGATACTCCTCCTTTGCAAAGATTCTACTCTTATATCTATTAAGAATATCACTGAACGAGCCAAGGAAAAGTTATGGGCACATAGGACAAGGACTATATTTTTATTATCTATACAGTACTGGTACTTTACTAAAAATAATTAGAATAATATTAATACTATCACTTCACTAAATCATGACATTCTATTTTAGATTATGGCATTTAAGCATTTTCTTAATGTTAAAAATGGCCATTAAATGCTCTGCTGTACTGGTTTCAATATCATTACCTCCAAGGTACTCAATCTGGGATGACCTCTCCTGTAAGAATTTAGATGTAAAAGTTAAAAAGATAAGAATAGCTGCATCATGTCACACTAAAGGTGCATCATGTCACACTAAAGGTCCATCCAGCTTTGCATCTTTCTTCTGCTCAGGATAACGGCGGATGCCTAGAGAAGAGTACAAGGCCAGGACAAGCAGATAGTAATACTCCCCGTGAATATTTTCTGAACATTGAAAGACCTGTACTTCAAACACTTTGTGATCTGGAAGTGTCAATATATTTGATAACCCTGGGTATGGTTTTCCTCCTTTAATTTGTCAATCCCTTTATGAATCATGTAAAATCCTAGCATCTGTAGTGTCTTGTGGCAAGGAGTTCCCACACCTACTTATTATTGTGTGAGGAAATATTTTTGCCATTACCTCTGCTAAGGGCGACTGAAAATGAAAAGATGCTTTCAGAAAGAGTAGTGTTCATCTGTAGTAAAGTTGTAGTTTGGGCAATTACAACCTATATTCCTAAATTTCCCTAGTAACTTCATGATATTCAACTGGCTTTAAGTTCTCCATATGCTGTTGACCTCTGTATCCTACAGCACTGTAAGTCAGCAGCAAGTAAACTTGTTTGTATTTTAAAAATAGCTTTAGAGTACTTTGGGATTAAAAATACAGCTTAAAAATACAAAACTAGAGCTATTATATTGCTAACAGTCTAGAAATCTCATGGGCTGCATTATGGTGAATATACTTTACATTTCTATCTTATAATTCATATTGAACTTAAGAATCTGGTATGTTTCAGGGAGCTTTTTTTGTACGAAAAATAAAAATGCTTATTAATCTACACTTTACACAATATATGATTAAGTTCATATACTACCCTGGAACCACTTTCACAGTAGAAACAGTATTTTTTTAGCATTTAATTTTTTTCCACATTAAAATAAAACCTGACAATTTACATTCTTCTAACCTGAAAGCATGCCAATGAAAGTTTTTTCATGTATTCACCCATCCCAAATAAAAGATCAGCATCGCACTGAGTGATTTCCATTTCCACTCAAAATTTGAATTCCAACAACTTTTAGTATAAATTTGTATTTAAAATATATTATTGAGGATCAGCAATTGAAGAAAGGGATTTTGATTCCAAAATTTCTGTGCACAGCAGGGCTAATAGAGGCATCTCCAGACAGTTCATCTCTGATGCCTGATGAACCAAAAGTCAATTTGATGAGGAAATGGTATGGCTAGACTTTGTCTCTCCTGCTGAAAACATGAGAGTCCTGAAGGTGAGTTCTCACCCTGTGGGCAAGGCCGAGAACAGGACAAGCTCTGGCACAATGATATGAACTGTGCTTCTGAATGACATGAAGCTCTTTCTGCCCTCACTCTGCTTCCAGCTGTGTATTAATACCCCCCCATACCCCCCCCCCCCCCCCCCCGTTAGAGTTAACAGCATCAGCATTTAAGAATTCTGCTATAGCTATGTTTTTCTGCATAGATGTGTGGGTCATTTGTGTCTCTGAGGTGCCTTTTTTGATGTGCATGTACACTCCGGGCAAAGGACAGAAGAAAATTAACTCACAATATAGGAAACAGGAAATTAAAAAAGGAAAAAAAAAACCCCAAACCACCAAAAAACAACTCCAAGAGGCCAAAGGGGTAAAAAGGGTGAAAAAATAAAAATCAGTCAAGACAGAAATATTGTAAAATATGTATGTCAGATTTTAAATAAATGTATCCTTCCCGTAAGGCCTAGTATTCTTCTGTGTCATGCTTGTAAAGTGCGTTTCTTCCTGCCTTCTCTATTTCAAAGGTATGGAGATGTCAGAACTTTGAAAGTTGAGTAATTTCACAGTGGTCCCTGATAACAGGGATGCAACTGAGCCTGAGATAAGTGTGTCAGTCCTGTAGTGTTGCAAATGCGAAAACTTGGCATAGTCAACTGTCAATAAATGTTGACCTTTTAATGACAGTTACATTGTTTCCTAGATGTATAATATTTTAAGTACTTAAAAAATTGCAAAGCTGTACTCCAGGAATTACTAATTAATCACATGTTACAGCTGGCAGTAGTTCTTGTTGCTACTGTGTCCATTTGATTTGAATCAAATATCTTTGTGGCAAAAGATTTCTTTAAATTGTTATTGGAATAGAAGAAGACAAAGTAATATAAATATGAGTAAGTCAAAATGTATTTAACTGATTTTAAAAAGAGGGAAAATGCTGCATGTGAATCCCAAGTAGTCTTTGCAAGAACTAGCTTTGCTGGAGCGCGTCTTTTCTATAAATTGTAGATGCAGCTGCAGGAAGCAGTATAACTACAAGGTTAAAACCACAAAAATACCTCAAGCAATACATACCTTAAAGTTATGCTATTGGAAAGCCAACAATATCAATTCTAGATTTACACCTGGTAAACCTAATCTGTCTAGGTGAGTCTGAAATCACTTCTATTTACTGCTATACAGATCAGCTTGATGCTGAATACTGGGGCTATGTATGCCTATCTTTCATAAATGTGGAGGTACAAGGAATAAAATAGTGCTTATTTGCAGGCAGCAGAGAAACAACAGGGCTTTGTTTCCATATGCTGTACAAAATTATTAAATGAAACAAAATAACCCAGAAAACACAAGCAAACAAAAGCACACATGCCCAAAAGTCAAGTTATTTATATTGCCCTTTCTGGCAATGTAATGGACTTCCTCCATTTTATAGAACCAAACAAAACCTAACACATCTCCCAAACGCTACTTCAGCTCAGTTTAACCTATGCCAAGTCAGGATCCTAGATGATCTGGAATAAATACCTTGGGTAAACCAACTAAAATAGGTCCATGTATTGAAAAGAATAATAGAGTATCTCATAGCTTTATCTGGCTGCAGCCAAGGAGGTTGTGAAGTTCACTGCAGAATGCTCCCAGAAATGTCAAGGCCATTAGCTACCGGGGTTCAGTGATATCTGTAAGCCATGAAGATGGCTAGTAGTGCAGCCAGCTCTCTGAATTCCTACTGACTGGATCCCTCTGCCCCTCACAATTTTCACATGGGCCTTAACACTCCAAGGAAAAGTAGAAGTCTAAATACCTGGGAGTACTGAAATACAGACTAAGGTAGGCTAAACATTATAACGGACTCTCCTGCTCCCTGACTTCATCCATGAAAATCTAGAGTATGTAAATTGTATTTCCTATACAATCCACCCCCATGTTCTGATACGTAGTTGGATGTAATAGAAATGTTTAGTAATCTGTACCACCAATGGCTAGGATGATAAGAATTATTATCACACTGAATAGCATCCTATGCCATTAATAAGCCCACTGAAGTAAATTATTTGTGAACTAAGGTACAACTTGCTGGATTTGATTATCAGAAGGATTTCTGTGGCATGCAGAGTGTGAGCAGGCATTAACCCCTCTGCTTCTTGGCATGGCTGTGGTCAGATTGAGAAGTGCTGGGATGAGTACAAGGGGGGAGTCAAATGGCTGCAGGCAGAGAGAGGGAAGCAGGCAGGGCTGCAAGATGCTCTGGTATGGTTTACCATGAACATATACAGCAAAATAAAATGTTTCTTGCAGATGGGTGGAGTGGCTTCTTTTATAAAGGAACCATGACTCTCTCTTATGTCTGGGCCTGCTACAGGGGCTGAGCAACAAACCCCAATGCCTCCTTTAGGATAGGTTATAAAATTATGTCTAAGGATTCAGCACCAGTATGATCAGGAATATATTTTCACTGGGAAACCTTCATGGTCCATATTAGAGGCAGTACCATGACTCTGGGTGCAAGGAGGGCTAAAACTGATAACTCCTTTGTGAACTAAATCTTCCTCCTCTTATTTTCAAACATTTGGGTTCTCTCTAAAGCATCCTCCTAAATTCCATCAGGCTCCTAGTGTCTGGGATTTTTAAAACTGTGAATTGAACTTCTAGTTTGGTGGTAAGTATTAGCAAATTTAACTTGAGCTTAATGGTGTTTTTCATCTAGTAATGGCTATTTGAGTTCCCCTAGAAGCTCTTCTCTATCTATGTTGTCAAAGTTGATACCTCTTTTGACTGCCTTCATGTCTTGAACAGTGTTTTCTCTGTTCATTTACAGACCACTGTGTGAAAAGCAGCCTCTGGAAATGGCTGGTGTGCAGCATATCGTAGTCTACAAATCTGATACAAAAAGATACCATTAAACCTTTTAAAAACTACAGGCAGCCCTGCTATTTGCATCTACTCCTTGCAGAAACAACCTGGTGCTCTTCAAACTAAGTTAAAGGTCCACAGTGCTACCTGATGTTAATGGGCACATATTTGCTATCACCTACTTGATTATCCTCACTGGGCACCAGTATGTGATATTAGGAGTACTACACAGGTGACTCTGCCCACAGAAGTATCAATTGGAAGGAGGCACAGGAGAGTGATGGGTAAGGGAAGGGGGTGCATAAAAAAAGTGTGATGCAAAGCCTCTCATTTGTAGGGACAAACAGGTCTATGCTCATGTCTCAGAAGGCTTTGGCCCCCTTACTGTGTGAGAACTGCATGCAGCACAGACCCTTGGAGCAGCAGGGTACAGCCCAAAGGCTGGAGAGCTGCAGAAGGCACAATTGCAGAGGCTCTGCTTGCTGATCCCACTGCCTGCTGTCTCACCCCCAAGGACAGTCTGTGCCTGAAAGCTGCAGGAGAGCTCTTATGTTCAATTTATTTCAGTATACGTGATAATTTAATTTCCCATCAAATGTAACAGGAAGTATGTGTATTTGTCCCAGCAATTTCTACCCACAATGTGTGTTCATTCATTACCCACTCAGCTATCTGTCTTTAATTAGTTCCTCAGCTGAGTACTCCAAGCTGTGCTGTGCACGTCTGGAATGTTTCTTGTTTTACTAATGAATTTAATTTCAGGAAGCTCCTTGATCATAGCTCAGTCACTATGAACTACTGACTCTTCATGTGTAAATAAAAGGGAAGAGATGTGGAGGGCCCCAGGCTTGCTTTCTGTGATAAGTGATGATGTTTACTTGCCTAAGTCTCTTCAAGAGAGTGAGTACAACTAGGAGACAGGGGACAAGGAACAAGGTGGAGAGATAAATCTACAGCATAAACCACCATTTCTCTAAAGATCTCAAGGGAAAGGTCTAGTCTAATCATTCTTCCTACTATGCATATTTAATACAGTCAGCAGACTTCAGAATCCCTGGAGCCCAGAAAAATAAATTTTGCAGGTGGACTCTAGAAACATCCAAATGTTATTTATGAATAATTTTGCTTCTTACTTTCTGAGCTTGCAGAAAAAAAATAATTGTGTGGCAAGTCATGGAGTAATTTCCTTATTTTCATGCATGGTATTGCATAGAATAAGGCTGATATGAATTGAGGCTGATAGCCTTACATGTTATGTTTTCTTTCAACATCAAAAAGTATTTGTTGGAGGCAGGACACCCTTTTGTTTTGTCCTGATAAATCACTAAGCGCATATGCAATTTCCTATTGGTTTTGGATCTTTCCTGGTTTGGGGTTTTGCTCATTTATTTTTGGATGTGAGTGGAGATTAGTAGCCTGAGCCCTGGATCCCTAGCAGTAGCTCTGTTGCTAATTACAAAGGAATGGAAATGCTTGAGATGGCCTTTAGGTCAATTCTAACCTTGACCATGTAGAAGCACGATGATTATCTTTTAGCATCTGAGTAACCTGAATGGAATGAAGGACTGTGGTCAGATTTCTATACAAGAATGGATCTGATACTTGGGAAAGTCTACCAGGATGATTAGTGAAAGGAACACATTTTACAAAAAATTAATTAGAAGAGTTTGGCTAGGTTAGTTTAGATAAAACATTGTGAGGAGACAAGATGACACTTCATGAATACATTTTGGAAGTACTGATGAGGAAGCAAGATGTATTTAAGCAAAAGATTAGTATAGGTACACTATCAAAAGGATAGAGATTGGACATGAATTCATGTTGATTGCAAATTAGAAGTTGTTTTCTATCTACCTGAGGAGTGACACACTGAAATACTTTTGCAGACAGAAGACTTACACAATGGGATTTTGATAAGTTTATGGAAGTGATTCCAGGAGAATTGATGGAGATGATAGGCAATACAGCTCCTGATATATGTGCTTAGGTCTCTGGTTTGTTAGGATGTCCACAAGAGGTTGAAAAGAGATTGGATTACTGTTTACAATATAGATTGTATTGCTTCCACACTACTGAAGATCAGGAATTTATTTTTGTGTTGAAATTCCTTTCCTCTATACACTATAGATTTGCGATTACTAGACAGACACAATCAAATCATGCTGGAGCCTCTCAGCTGCTTGGCTATGTGGTTGGCAGCAGTTAGAGAGAACTGCCATATGTGGAAAGACATCTTCTGTGTTGGTTGGGCTACAGCATCAGCAGTAGTTATCTGTTAGCAGGATGGTCCTGTACAACCCAGGAGAACGAGAGGCCTGACTTCTAGATCTTGACTCATGAAAATGAATCAGCATGTGATCTCTGCCCTTTTCCTGATTCACAAGGTATATATTTAACAAACATTCAAGGACTGAAGCATGTGACATATGAGGAGCTGAGGGAACTGCGTTTGCTTATCTTGAGAAAGGCTAGGAGGGGAGCTAATTGCTGCCTTCACTGCCTAATGGGTAGTTCTAGAGAAGACAAATCCAGGCTCTTCTCAGAGGTGCAAAGCAAAAGATCAAGAGACAACAGTCACAAGTTGCAGCACAGAAAATTCACACTGGAAAATATTTTCACAATTAGAGTGGTTAAGCCCTGGAACAGGTTGCCCAAAGAGATGGCAGAAACTACATCCTCAGAAATTTTCATAAAATAAATGAATAGAAAAGGCTTTAAGCAGCTTGGTTTGGGTTTGAAGTTAGTCCTGCTTTGAGCAGAAGATTGGACTGCATGACCTCCGTAGGTCCATCCAACCTAAATTAACTTATGATTTTAAGCCTTATTCTTCCAACTGAGCTCAGAAGCACTTGCAAAATATCTTAGATTTTATGATCTTTAAGAATTTAATGTCTTGCTCTGGATGGTAAGAAAGATATAAAACAATTTGCAACAGCAGAATAAAATGTTGCTTTTTTTCTGTGTCATCATCTGTATTGGGTTTGCATGGCGAGGTTTTGGTAGCAGGAGCGGTTACAGGGGTGGCTTCTGTGAGAAGATGCTAGAGGCTTCCCCCATGTCCTACAGAGCCAATGCCAGCCAGCTCTAAGACCCATCTAGGCATTGTGGCAGGACATTGCTGCCTGGGTAGAACACATGGCTCTAAAGGTACATCATGTAGATGCTCAAAAGCCGTGCCACTGAAGAGCATAGAAATAACGAACAGGTAGACAAGGCTGCCAAAATTGAACTAGCTCAGGTGGACCTGGACTGGGAGCATAAGGGTGAGCTATCTGTACCTTGATGGGCCCACGAAACATCAGGACATCTAGGGAGAGATGCAACATATAGATGGGCTTGTGATCGAGGGGTGGACCTGACCATGGAGGCCATCACACAGGTCACTCATGAATGTGAAACAAGTGCTGCAATCAAGCGAGCCACCAGAGTAAAGTCGCCCTGGAACAGAGGGTGGTGGCTGGGTTTTTGATATGGGGAGGACTGGCAAATTGACTACATTGGACCACTGCCATGAACACATCAAGCAAGAGCTACATACTCACGATGGTGGAAGCAACTACTGGTTGGCTAGAAACATATCCTGTAAACCATGCCACTGCCTGAAACACCATCTCAGGCCTTGAAAGACAAATTTTATGGCAACATGGTGCCCCAGAAAGAATTGATTGAGACAATGGGACTCATTTCTGAAATAACCTCATAAGCTTCTGGGCAAAGAAACACGTCATTGAGTGGGTGTACCACATGCCCTATCACCCACAAGCATCTGGAAAAATTGAGAGATATAATGGACTGTTAAAGACTATATTGAAAGCGCTGGGCAATGGGGCATGGAAACACTGGGATACAAATTTAGCAGAAGCCACTTGGTTAGTTAACACCAGAGGATGTGCTAACCATCCTGGTCCTGCCCAAACAAAACCCCTACATACTGTGGGAGGAGATAAGGTCCCCGTAGTGCACATGGGGAAGTGGCTGGGGAAGGCAGTGTGGATTTCTCCTCCCATGGGAAAAGGCAAACCCATTCGTGGGATTGTCTTTGCTCAAGGACCTGGGTGTACTTGGTGGGTAATGCGGAAGAACGGGGAGACCCAGTGTGTGCCTCAAGGACATTTAACTTTGGGGAAAAAATAATCTGTGATGTGAGTTGTATGTTGTAGGAAGTAATGTAGCAGGAATGACCTGAACTGCAGAGGAGTGAACTTTGCAAGGAACCAGACAAGTGCAATGGTGATCCAGACCAAGCCAGTGTTGGTGCCCAACAATCAAACATACTGCTTCTCCTGTCCTGACCACCCATCTTGACAGATGGGGCCCAAGTCATAGCCTGTGTGTGAACATCTGGAGGAGTGGAAGAAGCCCATGGAATATCTATCTGCTAAAGGACAGGAGGTAGTAGTTAATAAGAACATATAAATCTGTATGTTGGGTATAGAAGTGGTTGAAATATGTAGTTTCAGTTGTAAGTGTTGGTAAGAAGGGATTTCAGTAAAGAGAATTAAATACAATGGCGTAGTTAGAAAATATATGTGTAAATTATGTGGGACCTGAGTATGACGCAAATGGTATGGAATAAGGGGTGGAGATTGTATTGGGTCTGGCTGAGATGGAGTTAATTCTCCCCATATCAGCCCTCATAGTGCTGTGCTCTGCAACAGTAGCTAGAAAGGTGTTGATAACACACCAGTGTTTTGGGTACTGCTAAGCAGTGCCACCACAGCATCAAGGTTGTCTCCCCAACATTCCCCGCCCCCCCCCCCAACAGAGGGCTGGGGCTGGGCAAGATCTTGGCAGGGGACATAGCCAGGACAGCTGACCTAAACTAATCAAACAGATATTCCATACCGTATGACATCAGCTCAGCTATAAAAGCTAAGTAAAGGGTGATGGAAGGGGGGCATTTTCATTTTCGGGAACAACCACTACGCGTACTGAAGCCCTGCTTCCCAGGCAGTGGCCAGACATCGCCTGCTGATGGCAAGTAGAGAATAACATCATTTGTTTTCCTTTGGTTTCACACATGCAACCTTTGCTTTCACTTTATTAAACTCTCCTTATCTTGACCCATGAGCCTTTTGTTACATTTTCTCTCCCCGTCCAGCTGAAGAGGGGGAGTGATAGAATGGCTTTGGTGGACACCTGGTGCCCAGCCAGGGTCAACCTACCACATCTTCAACAGATTTTCTGACTGGAAGGTGGCATATTCTCTGCTTTTGAAATATTGCTGTCCTGGTTTTAGCTGGGATAGAGTTAATTGTCATCTTAGTAGCTGGTATAGTGCTATGGTTTTGAGTTTAGTATGAGAAGAATGCTGATAACACTGATGTTTTCAGTTGTTGCGAAGTAATGTTTAGTCTAAAGTCAAGGTTTTTTCAGCTTCTCACGCCCAGCCAGTAAGAAGACTGGAGGGCACAAGAAGTTGTGAGGGGACACAGCCAGGACAGCTGACCCAAACTGGCCAAAGGGGTATTCCATGCCGTGTGATGTCATGCCCAGTATATAAACTGAGGGGAGTGGGGGTGGGGGGATCACCACTCAGGGACAACTGGGTGTCAGTTGGCAAGTGGTGAGCAATTGCATTGTGCATCTCTTGCATATTCCAATCCTTTTATTATTACTATTGTCATTTTATTAGTGTTACCATTATTATTAGTTTCTTCTTTCCTGTTCTATTAAACTGTTCTTATCTCAAGCCATGAGTTTTACTTTTTTTTTCCAATTTCCTCCCCCATCCCACTGGGTGAGGAGGGAATGAGTGAGCAGCTGCATGGTGCTTAGTTGCTGGCTGGGGTTAAACCATGACAATTGCTTTATTGTTGTGATTGATATCGTTGGCTTCTATATGTTCTCTTCGAACAACTGGTAGTTTCCCACCCCCATCACCCTTTGGAAAATATTTTCAGTACAATGCAAAACAATTTTATCAACTAAGGGCTAAAAAGAGAAAGAACTACAATGAAACTCTACACATTTTTATTATTTAAAGATTCAAACAGTTCATGGATTAAAGCAAAACCTCAACAAAACACCGTTTCTTTCTTGTTGCCATGGGAAGTTGTTAATAAGTTGCTAACAATGACACACCCATCTCTTGAATTTACAGCTTCAGATGCTGGTTTCCATTTTTCTCAAATCTTGCTTATTGCTTTAAGCATCTTAATTTTATTTGGTTGTATCTTGGACTACTACAGATTTTCTGAGACTGGGATAGCTGCAATGCACTGTATGATAATAATATTTTTATTTAATAACTGACTGTTCTTATGGGATCCTACAGTTACCTTATGATATTATGGAGAACAATCAGATTAGCCACCTGAAATATAGTGTGTGTACAGAGAACAGGAGAGAGCTCTCTCTACATGGTGATATTCAGAGATAAACTTCAGAATATGGATGGGTAGAATATCAGTTAATCATCTTATAAATTAAGCAGGATTGAAGCTACTGCAAGAATGTTTATTTTTAGTTTACAAAAGCAAAAGCACACATGTCTCTATCTCAGCATAGGGAATTACTTTGCATATAAAGAAAGGAAAGAAGGAGTGTCTGTCCCGTGAAGCAAATATTTAATTTAGCTACATATTTTCTAACAAAACCTTGTCATTGTTACAAAACATTGAAGCTTTTGAAAGTTTTGAAAGAAACTGAAAGTTCATTGAAACCGTTCATGAAATGTAACTACACTGAGCTGATTGTTTTGAAAATTTTACTCTTATTTGAACATCTAAAAAAGTCTTTTAGTTCAAAACCTATTTATTTACAAAATATAATTAAACAGTGATGAAAAGGCTCTTTTCTAAAATGTTCAAAGTCAAAATCACAATGATGTCCTTCCATCAATGGGAATTGAGCTTGATAACCAACATGTTCTGTTTCAAATGATTTCTTATGTTTTTCAGCATTGGTATGGCAAGTGTTTTTGAGAGTTTTCTCTCCTTTTGGGATGGTGTTGTGTTTAACCCCAGCTGGCAACTAAGCACCTTGCTCACTTCCCCCCCTGCCCCCAGAGGGATGGGGGAGAAAATAAAAAAAAAAGTAAACCTGATGTTTTGAGATAAAGACAGTTTAATAGGACAGACAAGGAATGGAAAATAATAACAACAACAGAATATACAAAACAAGTGACGTACAATACAATTGCTTACCACCTGCTGACTGGTGTCCAGCCAATCCCCAAGCCGCGGTGTCCCCCAGCCAACTCCCCCCAGTTTATATACTGGACATGACATAATATGGTGTGGAATACCCCTTTGGCTCATTTGGGTCAGCTGTCCTTGCTGTGTCCACTCTGAACTTCCTGTGCACTCCCAGCCTCCACTGGCAGGTCAGTATAAGCTGAAAAATCCTTGACTTAGTATAAACACTGCTTAGAAACAACTGAAACATCAGTGTTTTATCAACATTCTTCTCATCCTAAATCCAAAACACAGCACTATACCAGCTACTAGGAAGAAAATTAACTTTATTCCAGTCGAAACCAGAACAGATTGGAAATTAAAGTATTTTTTTGGAAAAATCCCTACTCTACCATGTTTTTGGAAGCATCCTTCTTTTCCTGGAAGATATCCTGCCAGCTTGGATCAACTTTACTTCTGCCTGCATCTGAAATACGAAGATACAATAACAGTTCATAACAATAAATTGTTTTAAATTTAACCTTATCATAGCAAATCTAAAATAAATGCAGTGATAAGGCAAAAGTTTTGCATCCACACGACTTCATGAAACCAAGGATAAATAATAAAATACAGATACACTGTGCATGCTGGAAATCAATTAGTAAAAAAAAAGGCTGAAAAGGAGATTTTGAAACCTTAAGTCACTATTGCCTCTCCTTCCATAACTGCTTCCTTGAAAGCTGTTCTCATGAAAAATATTGTTCTTCTGAATTAGACCAAATCAGAGGTGCAGATGATTCTTTGCAAATGAGAGTTGAAATACAGGTATATAAAAATGTTAGGATTTGCTGCTTAATATTGTAAATCTGAAAGCTTCATGATTCTGCAAGCTTAGCTAAGACTTTTGAAGTACAGAGCACTGTAAGCTCCTAACAGTAAATGGATAGAACTGCCTTGAATTGGTTTAATGCACCCTCTCCCAATTTTGTAAAGGATTTTCCTCTCATCTCCTTTTAATTCTATCTGAGCTGATTTAAAGTTAAAACCTTGACTAAAATTATCAGCATTTTCAAATTTCTTATTTTTTTGCCTTAAAGAACCAAGTAGGTACCTTACAAAAGATAAGTTTTTAGCAAAGAAAAGAGTAACAACAAAGGAGAATTGCAACCTTTCCTCTGAAACCTGCTCTCTAAATATTGAATTTATGGCACTTCACAGGTTGCAACTTTAATTTGGAACCCAGCATATTCAAACCCAGAAATTTAATAGTGGAAGTTCTCCATGGCATCATCAATGGAAAAGGGAGTACGTAGGCATTTCTTCATATTTCTCTTACAGTTTTCAGCCCTTTCCCCCCACATTTGCAAGTTTTTCCAAAGATGACAAAGGTCAGAAAAAATGTTAAAAAATAGATCAGAGAAAAGAAATAGGAGGTTAATTCTTCACATTGTATCTATTCTAGTTCTCTCAAGCTATTGTTATATTCCCTTTTCCCAGTTCAGACTTCTAATCACTTGCCCAAAACGCACAACTTTGCAAGCCTGTGTTAACAGGTACTAAAGCTGTTCCTTTGGGAACCATGTCATAGATCTGCATAAAAATCTAGAAGGACCTGCTGCTTCTTTGAGAGAAGGATCAGGATACATTCCTTAGAAAATCCTGCTAAGCACTGAGTGGGACATGATATACACACCAAATACTGTGTATATATACATGTAATAGGACTCAATGACAGGAGTGTTTTGAACAGAAGCTATCAGAATTCAGCCCTACAATTAAAGGACAGGGAGAGGAACCTGCAGGATGAGAAATCATTATGAAGTGCAGCTGTGATTGTGGAATACATACCTGACCCTCCTTTTTTATTCAACCATTGGATAAAAAAGTTCAGCTATTTTAAAATCTTGTATTAAGACATAATTAGAGTTAACTTGGTTTCCTAGTACAGAGATAAATGGTGCAAGTTTAACGAGCATCAAGGGTCCCCAACTTCTTCTTCTTTATTAGTTTCTCCATCTTGGAAGTTGGGCATTTCTTAGTTTTACTGAGTTACTTTGTCTTGTGTGCCAGGTGTTGGGTGCTGTGAGGTTAGACGAGCTCCTTTGTAACTGGATATCCTCCATCCTGCTGCCACTCACCTACCTATGTCTAAATGAGACTCAATTTGCATAACTTACACATAGCGATGAACAAGACTGACCTCACTCTGCCTCACCTTCAACCATTTTTTGCCTTCTTCTGTTCTTTCTGCTCTTTAAATATCAGTCAGTGCTGCAGGAATATGCAGGCCAAAAGTATTAAAGTGAGAAAGAGTTCCACCTAAAAAATGAATATAGATAATTTCCTCCATTTTATACCTCATTTTCAGGTTATTCAGGCTTATGGGGTGAAATTTAAATGTGACTGTATATTTGTGCATGCAATTGACAGATTCCAGCAGCTTCTCATTCCCCGGTTTAGTCTTGGGTTCTCCTAGGTCCTTATTGGTTTACTGACATCTCCTTCTCATCACTTCTCTATAAACCGTGGGAATTGTTTCACATTTTCATTCTTAGATTTTGTACCCTACACAATTGCTTTTCTTACTTTGCTATAGGTGAGTGGTAAGATACTAATATGCATTACATTCACATAGATGGTAAAATGTTTGAAATTATAATTAAAGGACAACTTTAACAGGATTCAAGCTGAATATGAACAGCTACTGTATGTCATCTATCAGACTAACGACTCTTTGCTTAAATTCCCCAGGAATTTAGAGACAATACTTTACATGAAATGCTTCAGATACTTCTTTTTTTTGCCTTAAAGAAGATAAAAATAACCTGTAATATAATCATAATGATGAGGCGAATTTGAATAAAATTAGCTCTAAATTGCATTTGAATTCTGTATCTCTGAAACATAAAGCTCATAACTCCCCTATGGAATTTCACCATTTTTTCCTTTTACAATCAGTTGGAGAATTGATCATGGGCATTGATTGCCATATGTTTTCATTACTTCAACAAATACATAAAGAGAGTAAAATTTATTAGTGCTTTGAAATTCAAATGAACTGCCTTCTGTAGTTTATACCAACATAAACATTTAGGTAGAAATGAATACATGTGAGAATTAATTAATAGTAGGCAGGTCCATTCCTCTCTTAAACCAGGTAAAATGTCTCTGCCACCATGTGGTTTACATTTCATGATGAATCTGGGAAGTTTGGAGATGTAAATTGTGGAACTGTGTTATTCCTCATACCTAAATTGAATATATGTGTAAAACAGATGTGACTTTCATTTTAAAAGCTAGTAAAGAGTGCACAGAAAAAGTAACTGGCAGGAAGGTATACAATAAAGATGACAAGCATTAAATATATTTCCCCTCAAAAGAGATACTCAGCATATTGCTTTCTTGTCCTTAAGGAAAAGTCTCCAGCAATATAAATTGTATTCATAATGAAAATACACACTAAATGACAGTGTAATCTATAATACTTTCATACACCACCAGGTACAGGCAAAAGTGTCATAAATCTCGCTCTTCTGAACCAAACACTCAGACTCTGCCAGATCTTGGCAAAGCTTGAAAAGGTTTAAAAAGAAGGGGTCAAACTACATCAAGAGTCAACGCTTGTTGTTAAAAGGATCTCTCTTCTGTATGTTCTAACAAGATCAGTTCTATACAAAGGTTTTCTTTTTCCTTTTTTTTTTTTTTTTTACCTTGGATTACTGACTTGCATATGGCACAATCTGTATGGGGCACTGATCTTCCCAAGATGCCAAAATTATAATTTTAACTCTACTTGTCCTTTATTCTCTTGCACTATTTGCAGGCATCCTGCTCCTTCAGTCAGACATAAAAAGACATAACCTTCTAGGACAATGGTTAAATTTTATGTGATCTGTACTTCTTCCTGCTCTGTGAGGTGAATAGCGCTCATGGGAAGAGTTTGCCTTCAGAAAGCAAACAGAACAAAACCTGACAGTCAGTGGGATACATTAGAGAAAATTCATATATGACCTATGACTCAATATGATTTATGTTAAAACTGGGTCACTTTATAAGTGTTTATTCCATGATACACTTGTATGCAAAGTTTGAACTGAAAGAGAATTTTATGGCCATGTTATAAACCTTAGAAAAAGGTGTTTTACCATAGAAATGTTGACAGTTTATAATGACTGCATGAACACAGAAATCATTAATCTTACCAATTCCTTGTTGGGTTTCTGAGATTATATAAAAGGAATCTTACATTCAGTGTGGTATGTAGAAAGAGCTTTCAATGAACCTTGCAGTGCTCTAGAGACTATTTCCTCCCAATTTTCTAGGCCAAAATGTCTCCTGCTGTACAAACGCAAAGGAGTAGGAGAAAAACATCTAGAATGATTAGCTCAGATTAAGTATTATCAAGAAGAAAGAAAATATTTTTTTGAACTTAAATAATTTCAGCCATACATGTTCAAATGCTGTTCACACTGCCTACCACCCCCCATCCCCCAAACCTCAAGACAATTCCAAGCTGATTTGCAATTCCAGAGACTTTAAGTCTTCTCATTTTGGTACTGTCCACCATGGATCATCTAAGGTAGAGCTTATCTTGTTGAAAACTTACATAACAGTACGTTATAAATTAAAGGTTTTTGATTTACAACATCAGAGAATCACTTTTAAGTGTGATTATAGTGCTTCGGAGAATTGGTTGCAAACGAAAAAGGATGACAGAACTACCAGCCAAAAAGCCAGCACTTGGAGCACTTTGCTGCTTAGGAAGGATATGAGAAGATGTGTAAGAGAAGCCATGAGAGGACATACTCTATCCTATGTCCACATGGTTGTTTTTTTTGGGGGGGGTGGGTATCACTGGTCTTAATTTTAATTTGATACAGTGTTTTCACTTCCAGTAACCTCTAAGACAAGTCACTATATTACTGGAATGTTGTCTAAGATGCAGTAGGAGTAAATCACTTCTACAGAAATTCCAGTTGGATCTTTTACTGATTTAAATTGGTTTTTTGCTGGGGTACTCTCCAGCTTACCTTACCTATGTATGTAACAGTAAACATCACTGCTGGTCTGACTCAGTCAACACATTGCATATCCTACTAGAGAACTGACTTTGTTCATAGGTTTAATATGTAACTGAAAACTGCACTGTAAGGCAGTGCTATTTTTTTTTGAAACCCAGGTGGCACCATCAAAAACCAAGTTCAAGATGTTGAAAGTGTCCTCAATTTGGAATGTAATGAAAATGGACTAAGCATGCATATGAAAGAGTAAATTTATTTTTCATGACAAGTAAAAGTTCTGAGTAACCAACCTGAACATGTGATGCATAAGAAGTACTCAAGGAATACAAAACCACACCTTACCAAGGATATCAGCCTGTAAGCACTGACCCTGACAGTGGCTGTCTTAGATACCTATAGAGTGGTTTTAACACAAACCCAGAGTCACAAAAAATAAATGCCCACATCCACACTACTGTCTGATTAAATAAGCCAACTCTATGGGAAAATTCTAAAATGAAGTAAAAGAGAAAAGCCAGAAGTGATATTTAGAAGTGAAAGAAACAAAGCATCAAATCATGAAAAGAGTAATGACGAGGCATGGTCAAAATCACTGAATAAAAGAACTCAAGGTATATTTCCCCTGAGAACAAACATGCACAGTCACACGCACAGACAGAATCAATGCACTGATGTTAAGAACTGAGTTTTGATTTGTTCCTGAAGTTCTGTCATCTATCAAGGAGACTTTTTTGTCTGTCACTGCAGATCCTACATGAACAGTGCTGATACTGGTCTTCATGAAAACTTAGCTTAGAGAGAACCAGAGTCAATGCAGCTGCTTCCTCCTCCACATTTTGAAGATTAAAGATAATAGAAGTAAAATACAAAAAATGATTCATGGCTCAGAAATTGAAGTCTTACTGGGAGGGTAAAAACTGTACACTAGAGGAGATGGAAAAAACATAAATCTGAGCTGTGTAAAAAACATCTCCCCCTTAAATTCTGTCTTTGCTATAGCTGAAATGGGACAAAAGGAAAATAGGCTCAAGGAGAAAGGCAAATCTAGAGCAGAATAGTCAGTCTGTTCCCCTCTGGGTTCATAAAGAGCAGACTCAAATCAAAATCCTTGGAAGTCCTTGGGAAAAGGATACTCTTAGCAGGTTACAAATATAGGAGCTTTGAGAACATCAGTATTTTCCTAAGGGGAATGAAAAGAAAGTGTTGAAAGGGTGCCAAAAGTCACAAAAGTAATTTTGATTCAATATGATTATTGATGAAATCTCTGTAGCAATAATAGCCCCAACATAGTAAGTAAAGCTCTTCAGTTTGGTTTCAGAAGAAACTACCAGATCTCTTTTTGCAGCCTTCATCTACCACCTCAGGCTGAGCGTAGACAGAAGCACCACCCCCCCCAACATACTTGTGTCCTTCTTTAAAGGGAGACAGCTCAAGGTGCCCCTTTGCATTACAGTGGAATAACATAGAGAGATGGACAAGGTCTTTCTATTACTAGTTGGACAAGGCCAAATGCAGTGGCCCTGAGGAGTCCAGGTGCTATTGCATTAGTATTAGTACAACTGTTTTCCCTGTATCCATTTTTAATTCCAGTTTAGCTTAGAGGATCTTGAGAATCTGCTGATAAACTGGCGTTGCCATTCTGTAAGTACAACACTCATATAGCAGTGGCCAGGAAGGACAGCTTTGCTTTAAGTCTGGGTAGACTTGACATTTGCTCAAAATCGTTACTTGATCTTTGGATGCAAAACAATGCCAAAACCCCCTGCTGAATCCATACCCTTGTTATGCACCTGTTCTCCATAAAATTGGATAAGTCTGCTCTCCTGGTAGGTCACCACTTAGAAAAATCATGAAATATTTAGAAAGCATTCCTCAACAGTAAAATAGCAAAAGGAAAAGAGACATCCTGGATATTTTATCCAAGGTACAAGACAGGCCCCAGGCAAGATTTATGGGATTTTTGCCACAATGACCAGATGAGTCTTCATCATTCTGGTAGAACATGGCAGCTTAAGCAGATCTTTAGAGGGGTAATACAGGTCCTTTTTGCTGACTACTTTTCAGGATGCAAATAGTGTTTTTTGAGGTGCAGTTAAATATGAAAAATAATTCTGGAACACAAAGATGGATAATCATGCATGGCCAAGTTTTCTGATTTTATTTCCAATAATAGCTACCATCCAAGCTTGCCCAGAGCAGCCTTAATCAGTTCATTAATCAGGGGAATAGAAAAATGAAATTGTAATTTGTGGGACCAAAATAAAATCTATATTTCTGAGAGAAGAATCTAGTGATTTTTGCAATAGGAGAAGAATTACAATTCTGAAATAAGTGTACTACATTCCTAATGTTCCTTGGTTTGTGTCAAACAAATGGCACCGAGATGAATGATTTTCAGATTTACTTTGGTCAGTCAATAGTGTAGGAATGGTTAATTGTTGTGGCCCCAATTGATTAATTGATTCTTCAAGAACTTGATCGGTATGGGAGGAAGGGAACTGCATGAAACAACACATATCTTTGCTTTCTTTAATCGTCCTTGCCCTCAAATAGCCAGCTTTCAGCTGTCTATTCTTATGGACTGCAAAGGCCAGCAGTTGTGCTGTACTTTTACAGTTCTCAGGTACAGCTATGACTGAGTCTAGTGACATGTCAGTGTCTCTAGATGTTACACAGAAGTAGCTAGGAAATGCGTGGCAAATTATACTGTAATTCTGATGTGAGAATATGGCCCTTCACGTGCTGCAAAATATCACTGAACTATGGGTCGATACATCACATGCCATGGACAACCCTGAGGGCAATATGAGATAAGCTGTCACAGTACTGGCACGCTTTACAACCACAATGAGAAATCTTTCTAAAAAGGTATATTTTTATTTGATTGGTTAGGCATTCTTACCTTTTCCATCTTCCTTCCAGCCAGATCAAAAATCTGTATTTCTTTGCCAGTCTTCACACTTCTAACTGAATTTCATTTCCCACCTTCAAAAATTATACAATGATAACTACACACAAAGCACATGCAACTGAGCGTCTTGTGCTGTGATGAGAGTCAACACCTTTAGTAATAATAATGTTGGTTTTGATGTGTGTAATGCACCAAATATGGATTAATTGTTTTTTAACTCCCTTTCCCCAAATTCAGCACTTTGGATCTTTCTTCCCTTTGGAACAGAAGCATATTTTGAAATTTTGGCATTTTCCCCAGGACAGAAACCTTGTGTTCCACAAGCTCTAATCCATGGTGAGACAGTACTGGTCTGGGGTACAGCAGCTGTTGTATATGGTCAAGAAAGAATATGAAGGAGAATGCTTAGTAAATGCATTGGGAATACAAAATGGGAGCTTTTACTAACTGCAAAGGACTGGGGTGTATATTATCTCCTGTGAAAAAACTTATACCAGCTTTTTGATAATAATATATGGTCATGGAAGTAAATTCAAATTTATTCATAGGCAAAGATTTTTAAAACTACAAATCACATCTGTAAAGTTCAGACAAAAAATTCAATTAATCAGGATGTTAGGAATACACCCATTCAGATTCCCCAATGGCTGTGTCACTCAGTCACACTCTAATAAAGGCTACTGGCTGCTCAAATGAGGTTTCATTTATACTAATATTTAGAAATGGTTCATACTTTAGACACTGATGTTTCTAGCAGCATTCGGATTCAGGATATGAGGAATACAGGTGCAAGAAAGACGCTATTCATTATTTCTTAGTCATCAGTTGTAAAAGCCTATTAGGAAAATGTTTGTCAAATGTAGCTGAGAAACAAACACAAACTGACCTGTGATTACTCAAACACCATAAATAACAAGCACCAAATAGGTGATGTGAAAGTTTGCAAATATCCCATGATATTTATTTCTGTTTGTTAGGCATCAGATACATTAACAAAAGTTGGAGGGATCATTTGCACAACCCAGGAAGACCACAACCAGAAAAAGAGGTTAAGCACATTCAGTTGTATCACTGAGCAACGGCCTAGGGTTCTGAGGCACCAGACTGGGACCCAGAAAACTCTCCTTTGTACTTGTCCTGCTGGATGACTCCAAGTATGCAATTTCCTCTCAGTTGGGATTAATTACTTTAGCTTAAGGCAGGGATAATGATACTGACCTCCTTTGTAAAGGACTTTTAGAAACATGCAGATAGAAAGCATGTAGCTGTAAAGGGGCAGAGGAGGAAGGAGAAACCATACTCATTCCTGTTGTGCTGTGTTAGATGCTGGTTAGAACCAGGTTGTTCAACCTGCAGGTACTATACCCACCCATTCAATATTTCTACATCACTACAATCTCATAGGCTGACTTATAGCACTCTTTAACAGCATCTGAGGATGGATTTTATATTCCTTATAGAGCACACAAATATTAGTTATTGTAAATTAAATCAGGCAACCTCTCCTTATTGCACCTCTTGTAACAGAAGGGCCTTCAAATACAGAGAACAAGTATAACATGTGTGTCAACTGCATAGATTTTAAGTTTTTGAAGTGTGATTTAAAAGGACCTTAAGCAGTTGCTCTGCCTTCAGTGGTGAATTTCACCTTCTGAAATATAAAATAGATTGAAGGGAGAATACAATTCTCCGCTCTGCATCCTAACTTTTTTTGTGTGTGTGAAGTGGAAATTTATCCATTATACTGATTTACTCTACCACTTGCTGATCAAACTGCAGGATGTATACCTCCTATCAGCACTCAGCCTGGAAATCAGAGACTACTACAAAAAACTCCCAATGTTTTACATGGAAATGTCTACCCCGATATGGTTAACACTTGATGACAATCTTGTCAAACTTTATACACCCGTAAACAGAGTTTACAGTGATAAGTTTTGCCATCATGCTACTATTTATATCCCATAAACATAGTTTACAATGATATGCATAGCAATGATAATGACACTGACAAGAGCACTCAACAGAAGCACAGATGTTGAGAGATGTTCTTATGCAATCTGTATTACTTCTTGTATCTACATACACTTAGTTGAATAATCAAAGTTGCCACATTTATGATAAAATAAAGAAAAATATCAATATTTTAAATGCAAAGATGAGCCATTATACGTGCAGTTTCATAGACAAAATTTCTCACATCACATCATGGTTTCATAGAAAAAAGTCTCTGAGTAGACAACCACTTCTCTAAATTTGCATGGGGTGTCTACATAGTTACCAATTTCCAATTTAGTTTGCTTTACTCTACCCAGGAGAAAGTGGAAGAAAACCAGCCAACTTACGATCTCCTTGACAACGCACAGGACCCACAGATATCTTGGCTTCAGACCCAGGCCGGTCAACGTCTCCAACCACTACCTGACTCACTGGTAGGTGCTCTTTGTATGACAACATCCCAGTGTCTTTTCTCCTGAATTACAGAGAGAGAGAAAAAGAAAACAAATGTGACATATATTAAAATAGTTTCTTTGATCATTATTATTGTTCAGTGAACTAAGCACCAAAAGCATAAGTATGCAACAATTATACCAGTACAGTGTTACCATCTAAAAACGTGTCTCAAACAACATCAGTTTGAGCAATAACGCTGCCTGTTTACTGGAAAACAGCTGGAAAGCAGCTACTGTCACCCAGGAACAGAGTCAGAGTAGCACCTTGCTTTGTGGCCAGTCCTGGACTCAGCTGGGCTTCTGTGGGTCTACCTGCTTTCCAGACTGAGCAGCTCCATACTAGTGGGTAACACTTTGCTGTTGATCTTCTTGCTGATGTCTTCTGAGAGGGAAAAAAATCCAAATCCTTCCTAGAACTGTATCTTTTTTGCTCTAGTTGCTGCCAGTTATTATCCTAACAATACAACCTCTGCCTACCAAGGAAACAGTGATTCTTTTATATTTAACATTTTTAGTATTATATTAAAAGAGGGAAATTAAAGACTAATTATCTGAAAAGGCTTGTCACCTTAGTTCTGTCATTTCTAACACTAAGTGCCTAAGTCCAAAAAACCCTAAACTTGTCACTCTAACCATGAGTATGCAGCTCAAACCCCATTTTAGTTAGCAAGATCACTAAAATTCAATTTATAGTCATGTCTAAAAGCTCCTCATTTCAACTGCAGTGAGTAACCTGGTGCCTTTTTCATGCCTAGACCAAATCACTATGCACAGTTACAACATTGTTCTTTTATCATTTCAAGAGCTGAATCCAGCTGGCATGTTAAGTGCTAGTTCTTCCAAATAGAAAATAAAACAAACCAAATTTAACCAGGTGCCTTATCTCTCAGGTGCTTTTCCCTCCCTCCCTCCCTCCCTCCTTCCCTCCCTCCCTCTCTCTCTCTCTCCATGAAAACATGAAGGCCAAAAATATCCACACAGGAAAAAATGCACTATACATAGTGTTAGGACTATACCTTTTGACACAAAACAAAGTAAGAGGAAGCAAAATAAATCCATCTGTTTCTCTCTCTTTTTTTCACTCTTTCTTTTAAGCTGTACCCTGCCATGTAATTGAGGACCTAAAGCAAGCAACTTTTTGATCTAAAAATCAATTCCTTTGTTCAAAAATACCATAGGATGAAGGGTGAATTCAGGATCTGGAAAAGTTACTGAAGTGGACAGTGTGACTATAACTGGGAACTTGTAAGGATTTCAGGAAACTGAAAGTCTTTTTCATCTCTAACTTGGATGACTCCATGACCTGACTCATTAGATTGCTAACAACTGGGAAGCACAGCAGGGATCTGCATGATCTGTGGTAATGCTCGGAGTTTTACAGTAGCACTGTGGTATTTTCCAGTAGCATCTCCAGTCATCATCCTCACTGTGTCCTTCTGATGAGATGGAATGCAAAACATTCTCTTTAAAAGAAGCACAACTAAAGTAATAAAGAAAATAATCATCACATTTTCGAACGATAGTTCATTGGAACTTGTGTCTGTTCTCTGTGATGAAGAGAGTAATTAAGAGATTTAATTACTAGAGTTTTTCAAATAGTAGATTACTCTTTTCCTTAATCTGAATGTTCTTCCCCTTCAGAGCACCATTAACCCTCTCTGGCTGGACACAGCTACACCAGGTGCTATGTTGGTGAGGCTGCTACGGAGGACTGCGAGAAAGGAAGGAAAATGGAGAGAAATAACCCTTGCAGGCTGCTTCTGCAGACTGTGCTAGGTTGTAGCATACTGCTTTTCAGCCACAGATTGCAACACCCTTTACAAAGGTATCGTATTCATCAATTTGGAGGCAAGTGATATAAGAAAAGGGAGATCAAAGGACTTTCCCTTTAAGAAAGAAAAGCGTGAATAACAATAGCCAGGTATGTAGACTTAATCTTCCATCTCTGCTAAAGACCTGTATCCATGGGACCCACTCCCTTCTAATAGAGGATAAATGTAGGTCATCACTTTACTTTTTCTGAGATTTTCCTCTGAGACTGTCTTTCTCTGCTGATTGTTACTCTTTCAAAGAATGCTTTAAAGATGGATGTGTCTATTTAAAATAAAGAATTCAAAGAGCAGCAAGAAAAACCTATTGGCATTTCTCGTCTTCCCTTCCCCTCTCACACAAAGGGCTAATATTTCAGCTCCAAATAAGGATGCCAAAGGGCAGCCCTTTTCCTGTCACCAATACCTTTCACCTCCTTTGAAGGAAATAAAAAGAAGCAGTAAAAAATTTCTCCCTTTTCACTGATCATGTTTCTACTAATTTTAATATTTTATCTATGCATTTACTGATGTGGTCACTTTAAAGCTGTTGCTATGACAATAAAACTAAATGTTAAGAGTTCTTTTTAGAAATAGCTGTATTTTCTGATAATCGCTTACTTGTCTCATCATTGTAGGAAATGTATTCTGCCCTGCACAGAAGCTATTGAGGGCTGGGAGTACTGGACCAAGAGCTGAAAGAATTGTGTTGTCTTTTCTCTAGCACAGCCTGCAAGTTCATTTGCTCTTAACAAAAAGAGGGATAATGATAGCTTTTGCCCCATGCATGCACCAAAAAGACAAATACACTCGAGAGACTGAGCAGCTCTGTTATGCTTTTCTAAGGTACTTGTAGTTCCTCTGGACATATTAATCAGTGCTGACGAAGTCAAAAAAGTTATAAACCAAAGACTGATTATAATGTTTGACTTTGTACTACACACTCAGAAATAATCACAGCTGGAACACTCAATTCCTGCAAGTGATAATGCTTTTGCTGGTATTTAAAGACTTTGCACATTAAGAGGGTGGAGAAAATCCCTGAAGTTTTTCCTCACCAAATAAAATCCCCTTAAGAGAACAAAGATTGAATTCAGAGTGTGTCATATTCCTATTAATAGCCAAATGGGAGATGAATGAATCTGATCAAATCCTGTAATTATTACCAGAAGATATTGATGAAATCTCAGTGTAATTTTTATTTCTAATTTCGTCTCCTATATATAAAAGTCTGCAAAGTGCTTCAGGGTGCCTTTGAATGAAAGCAGCAGATATTAGTGTAAGATTTATCATTGTTTTGATTACGATCATCTACTTACTCTTTATAAGCATTCTGTGGTATGTAAAAAAGAAATGCATTATGCACATATCAGCAAATGACATATTCAAAGTAATGATAAGATTCTGTATCGCTATTAATTTGTTTATATAAGGATTTCATGCAACCAGACTTCTGTTACGGGAGTAATTTATTTTCTCCAATTTTGTTAGACATCACTTAATTATCAGGTCAGTCCTACACAGGAAAACACATAAACAATGTACTACAGGTAGGAATGGACTTAATTTTAACAGATAAGCTTACATGAGTTGAGGAACTGTAACTCTTTTGAGAATACAAATAAAACACCTACTGGATTGAAACTGCAGTGTTAAACACATATTATTTAATTATTAGCAGTGGTTTGAAGAATAGAAAAACCCAAGTATTCCCATTTCCAAGATACACAATTGTCCACCTCTCAAAAGACTAGCTTTTTACTATGCAAGCACCTCTATTGTAATCCCTGAATTTCCATAATCTATCTGAGAGAGGTATAAAGCAGTTTAGTCCAGCTAATATCTTCAAATGAATGTCTGTAAAAAACGCTGTGAAGAGTACAGACGTGCCAAGTATTAGTATTTTCTCTCTTCCAAAAATATCTGGCAAGAATTTTATTTATATTAGGACTGCTAAGACGAGCTAATATTACAGAGAATTTAATGAACAATACAATTTTGGCAGCAGCCTTAATAATCTGGAAGCAAGTTACTTGGAAATATGCAAGCTTTAATTAACAGGATTAAAAACAAAAGCTAGGATTAGAGCAGAGCTAGCTAACTTTTGAAAGGTTTTGATAAAATTTAGTTCACTTTTTTATGTACTTACTATGCAGCACAAAAGCCATACTTTTAGATTCACCGTCTTTTCCGGGCTCTGCCCTTCTTAGGAATTGTAAACTGCCAACAACATACTCTAGATTGAAAACTTTTACTTCCACTTGAATTTGCTGTTCTCAGGGATTCTTAGAGATCTCTTGGCCCTTTCCCACATGTCTTGACACCTCAGACACCCTTACACGTTAAGCTGGAGCTGATGACTCACTCTTGATTTGGCTGCCAAGGGGTTTTATGGAAAATTTCTCATTACTATATGGGATCATATAAACTGACAGAAGGTCGTAACTCAATTCACATTTTTTTCCACACTGGCACTGGACAGGCTGAGGTGCTATGGAATATGTTGTTCTCGTATTCCTAACAGCAAAAGAAAGAAGTTTGAAATCTTACAATTAAGACTGATCTTAAGGCAGTTAAGCTTCTTCTCTAGCACACTGGTAAAAAAACCAGAAAGTGCCACCAACTCTTAGCAACATGCACTTCATTATGATGTAACAGGTGTTTTGGTTGGGTAAGCAAAGCCTATGCGCAGGCACAACTGTTAGCTATGTGCAAACAATGGTTTGCAAGAGGTTTGTTTCAGTGGGAAATACAGAAGTAAAACAGGGAAGCAGTCTGGATTTTTATTTTTGAGAGCACTCAAAAACATTTTTTATTTTTGAAAGCACTCACCTCCTGAAAACCTAAACAATATGATGAAAGACCATCTAATCCCAGCACCCAGATTACTAACATAAACAAACCCATCCTTTGACATCTATTAGTAAAGATAAATTATATCAAAGACATGTGGCTGATGGTGAAGCAGGCATAAGTAATCCTTGTTTAGAAATTATGGAAGATTGAATACATTAGATTAAATTAACTTAATACACAAGCATCATATTCACAAATAGTCCCACCAGGAGAATGATGAACATATTTAAGATACCCTCAATGGCAATGAACTGTACAAAAGAAACACTGGAATTTGCACTTAGCACAAGTTACTTCCAGGAACTTCAAACCTTCATTGAAGAAGAAACCAGTTTAAATTAGCCATGCAAAGTCATGTTTAATTCACACTTTTTTCCTGGGACTGAGACGTAGATCTCCTTTTTCACTTTACACAGTCTATCCCTTCCCTTCCCTAAGATGAAAAACTTTAAAATTACATTAGGAAATATATTTGCTCCTTTGGACACGTCTCAAATCTTATAATCCCATAACACCAACCCTCTTAATTAAATGCAGGTTAATTTGAATCATTATTAACATACTTATGAGGATTGTATGCTTTAATATTAATTAGAAAATGAATACTTCATAAGGTATGCAGCATATAATTTGCTAACATGATACCCATTTTTTTAAAAAGTTAGTAACATATTGATTAATTTTTTTTTTACAAAAAACCTAAACCACCATGAGTCTTCCAAAGACAGAGTGTCTAAACAACACTTTCCAGTATGACCAGGCATGTGGGATTGAGGTGAACAATTTGAGATGCCTGGTGCTGAAACTGTATCACCACAGAATTTATGCAAGCAGTTTGGTGAGAGTTTCTGAGTTAAGAAGTTGACAGGAAGCCTGCTCCATTTCTTCCCTTTTCTCTGCATGGCAAGAGATGAGACACAGAAACCTCTGGCAACTCAGAAGGAACCCTGAAGTCCAGAGGAGATGTCAATGCTATCACGGCACTTCCTGATTCTCTGTGTGCTAGAGGTATGAAGTGAGATACATTGAGAAATTGGTGAGAAATGTGTCTAACTGAAAAAAATCCATCAGGAAGGAGATCGAGATAGGTTAGACTGGTTCTACAGGGCTCTTGCCTGAAAGGACATCTTGACTTTCCTCTCAAATAGGAGCTTGTGAGAAACTGAATAACCACAGCAAAAGGTGAATAATGGAGATAGGAAACTGGGCTGTGCTTTCTTTTGAACAATATGGATCAATTTCAGTGGAAAATCTGCCTTTTCTGAGTATTTGCTCATATTCTCCTTCCAATAAAACAGTGGAGACAGAAGGTCTCTCCTTCAATCAGAGCAGCTCCCCTTACAAACTTCATTTCTTCAGTGTTCCTTTCCAGAAAAAAAAAAGAAATTTAGGGCTCCTCTTCTTTTGGGGCCCAGCAGCTCCTCTGACTTGACTGTTAATTTTTCCTGCTTCTATACCAAGATATTTTAAGAATGGAATCTAGGAATCCTACCATGCTGTAACCGATCTCCAGCACCTCTAGATCTTTGCATCTGTCAACTATTTAATCAATTTTCTGCCTCAGTTTCAAGATTTTTTAGGTAGGACAGGGAATGTGTGTGGCATTTCCTTTGGGAGAAATGCTGAATCTTGTACTGGGATGTCCCTTCCACCCTGAGTGTTTATGGAGACAAATTACTTGGGATTCAGCTGAAGCCAAGAAAAGAAAGTTCTTCTGTGGACCTAGAGCTGAAATGAGATGCTACAGGAATTTTCCAAGAAAAATTGACATTGGAAAGGGCAAATAGCTTGCTCAAAGAAACTTTTTTTTTTAAACTTAGTTAAAAATTTCATTTGGCATTTTCAAAATTGTATCATTCTTTTATCTCAAAATATTTCAAAATTCAAAAGATCTGTTGAAAAATAATAGTTAATAAATAAAATATTAAAAGTAATCCACAATTCACAATGCCCAGAAAGCTTTCTAGTCATCCTTAGAAAGTTTGAAATGCTTTGTTTTATGACAGAAACATGAGAAAACTCTGTTCTCAACAGGTGTAATGAAATGAATGACAATAAATTAAATGATCCATTCAACTATTCAACATGCCCCAGAAAGTTAATCACTTTGACAAAGAGAAAATTGTACTCATTCCATGATCCATTCACACATGCTGAAACTTCCCATGAAATAGCAGGGTACCTTAGCTCTGAGGGAAGAAAATAATGAAGGACTGTACTGAGTATTACCACCTGTTTCAAAAATTCTCTAATTTAAAAACCCAAGCAATTTTAATTTTAATTACATTTTTGTACATCTGAATGCACTATAGTAACAGTAACATTTTACTGTGTGCACACTAAAAGCAGTTATCTAATGAAATGTGTGTTTTTAATATCTGTACTATTGAATATACTATTGTAAGATCTATGCAGACAAATGATGAATTCTTTGCAGTTATCTATTCAACTAACTATCCACAAGCCTTTGGATCATATCCTATCAAACGATCAGACCAAATGTGCTTCTGGCTGGATTTTTAAGGCACAAGGACCTTTATTGGAAGAAATATTAAAAATCTCAGAGCAGCAGCTTAGAGGCTTCACTTCTTGGAGTTCTTGACAACTTTGGCAGTTTTATTTGGTATGACTGAAAGAGCTAAATAAAAATAACTGAGGATGGCATGACAAAATAACAGATGGCTATAGTTAATGCTGACTTCAGCCCCTATATGCCTGTTGAGTTCAATAAGGTACTAAAGTGCATAGCTTTGTGTTGAATTTGGTCCAGAAAACTTAATGAAGTATGGGACTTAGTGCACCTAGAAAATTTCAGTAAAACGCAACTGTATAAACACCTACCATTGCTCCTACCCTTTCACTGGTACTTCCTGTAGTGTTCATCCTTACATCACATCTATGCATATACCTCATACAACACTGAAACCAATCTATGTTTCACACAACGGCACCATGGTAAACATAAGGGTGCTGTGATTTAGCTCACCTCTTCAGTTGCTTGTATAGCTATGACACCAAATATTTTGGGAAAAATCTAGGTTGATCACACCTTGGAAGAGAGTGCTTGATTAGGTAACCCAATCTCCTTCATACATATGATAAGTATTCCCAAAGAAGGGCAACGAAGCTGGTGAAGGACCTGGAGCACAAGTCTCATGAGGAGCGGCTGAGGGAACTGGCATTGTTTAGCCTGGAGAGAAGGAGGCTGAGGGGAGACCTTATCACTCTCTACAACTACCTGAAAGGAGGCTGTAGTGAGGTGAAGGTCAGTTTCTTTTCCCAAGTAACAAGCAATAGGACAAGAGGAAATGGCCTCAAGCTGCGCCAGGGGTGGTTTAGATTGGATATTAGGAAAAGTTTCTTCACCAAAAGGGTTGTCAAGCATTGGAACAGGCTGCCCAGGGAAGCGGTTGAGTCACCATCCCTGGGGGTATTTAAAAGATGTGTAGATGTGGTACTTAGGGACATGGTTTAGTAGTGGACTTGGCAGTGCTTAGTTAATGGTTGGACTTGATGATCTTAAAGGTCTTTTCCAGCCTAAATGATTCTTTGATTCTATAATTTTGTTGTTTCTGTCTTTCAGATTTGTATCACCTGGTAAGCATTTTTCATACTTATCCTCCCCTTTCTCTTTTTATGCCAAACTATTGTTTCATTTGGGCTTGTTTATTCTTAGTATAGATGATTTCTGAGCCCTTTTAGCCTTACTTTTGGGCTTCTGTAAAATAGAGTTTGTTAATAAGCATAAAGCTGTCTTACATGAAAAATGTTGTATTCAGGTGTGCTGAATTCTGCTCTGTGTAAAAAATTACACTTATCCTACTTCTCTATCACAGGTGATATTTTGGAAGACACAGAAAAATTACGTCACTTGCTAGACATCATGTGGAAAATCAGCATACCAGCATCCCTCTACTAAATAATAAACTAAGTAGCCAATAAAGAGACAAAAGATGGGAAAAGAAGTAATGTCATATACTATTAAAAGTAAAATTCCAAGAGAAGTTACTATTCAGCTATTTCCTTTCTGTAAAGGCCCCAGCCATGCCTGTACTGATTTTTAAGGAAACTTAGGTATTTGAGCCTATTTTTCAGTAAGCTCTTTCTATTCTGACTGACCTCAACCTTTAATTGTAACAATCACAACATCTTACTTTCTGTATCTATGATCAGTTCTCATTCTTGAAATACTGTATTTTTATGGTATTACACATGATCTGCTAATTGTTTCTCCTGAGAAGAGCTCAGTTTCCCTTCAGTCCTTAGAGGTAACTATCACAATGTACTTCAATTTTCTCTCCAGTCTCAGCCCCAGAAGATTGCTTCCCATTTTACTTTCGTGGGTGTGTTGAAGAAGGCAAACCCACAACAGTGATGCTTCTCTCAAAGGGGCACTTACACCAGCAGGACAGTTTTATTTAATTTTTATTATGTACCATACAGCTTGTACATCTGTAGCTCCTTACTCAGTATGAGGATTTCTTAACCTACTGCTATCTGGAGTCGGAATCAGTGATCCTACAAATTAAATTTTTTCCTTTCTCCTTTCACCTAATAAATAGAAAAGTTGTTTCTAACTGTAAAATGATTAGTAAAAGTGGTGTCAAAACAAATTCTGCTTTTTCCTAACTGCTTAGAAACATCTCTCAATATAGTGAAGTCATCAGGTTAGTGGGTTTTTTTATGTTGTTATCATTTGTTTGTTTTGTTTGACCTATTAAAAGGATACCCCTTAAATTACCCTGCAACTGGTAAGGAGATGGGGAACAAACAGCTATTTCAAACATCAACCCATGCCAAAGGGAAGAAGAAATTTGTAACAGCTATTGCTAAAAAAAATAAAAAAAAAAATCCAGCAAAAATCTTAAAGGATTATCTACAAATTGTGTTAAAAACATAATGCATGATGTTGCTACATCTACTGAGGAAGGAAAGTGGGGTCTATTATGATGAAAGTGCTCTAGTTAGAAAAAGAATTAAATATCTCACTACAAAATTTTTTTAACATACTACCATTCATCAGAAATAGATGAATGCTTCAAGGTATTTAAGCACATTTATAGCAATGGTGCAGCATAGAGGTAATTAACAGATGTCTTTTTTCATTAGGTAAACACTTTGCTTTAAAGCACAAGCAAAACATGGATACTTGTCACTTTCCCTCTGCTTGTAAACACACATATGCCTCAGAATTGATTTAATTTCAATTATGTTTCTTTTTTAGTGCTTTTGCTAAAAAGACAGATGACCTTGTTTTGCAATGATAGCAACTTTATCCATAGGTTAATTTCTTTATGGCCTTCTCATGTTTTTATGATACCCTTACCTCTTGTCTGCATGTGTGTATATCCACACACGTATTACAGTAACAGGAGAAATGAGAAAAGACACTAAACAAGGTACTTACTGAATTTTTAAAAAATAGTATTCCTGTAATGTATACAACTGCGTCACCTCCAGAGGCAGCTGGGTTCTGCAGGGCTGTAGCTAGAGATTCTCTCACTGCACTTACTCATGAGACAACTGAGTGACCGAGATTAGGACTTGAACTACAGGGAAGGTATGGCATGCTATACTTCTTGCTAAATAGTAGGCCAAATGAGATGCCCTTGTTTAGAAAAATCTGTTTTGCTGCATTGACTGTAGAATGTCAAGTATTTGTTTAGCATTTTGTTGACCACACTTATATAGGATTACTGACCTATTCATTAGCCAGATCGCTCCACTTTATTGCTCTGATGGATTTCCATTATCCTTCTTGTTAGCCTTTAAGCTCTACTCTCCTTATATTACACATCACCACTTTTTCATCAACAAAAGATTGAAACAAACTTAGCAGAACTCACCATTCACTTCCTAAGGCAATTCCCTCTGAGCTGAGCCTGTCTTTTCTCAGCACTATACTTGATGAACACCCCTAAGACTTTTTACAGCATAGTGTGCTGTTACAGCCCTGACAGCATGGACTGAAAAGGCTCTGGGCCACAGGTTTCTAACAACCTGTGACAATATGGTGATGGCCAAAGGAAGCTGATGATGAAGTGAGAAAGAATTCCTAATACCCCCTTCTTATGCATAGGAATGGTGCTTTTCAGGACTGCAAGCAATCTTGGGTAGACCCTATGGGGAAGCTGTCCCTGAAGCAAACAGGCTATGCTTCTCTGATCTTTCAGGCTGTGGCATCTTTATCAGCATTTAGGTGAAGACAGAAATTAAAATGTAATACTATGGGTCCAAAGGCCTAGGGGCCCAGAGTATCTGCAGTTGCTGCACTGAGAGCCTTGACAATGTTGTGCTGCATTTTAATGGAATAAGTATGTTAATTTGCCACATGTTGATGTATCTTTTCAGATGGCTTAAATGCAGTTTACTGCAGATGCTTCTTGCCTTAAAACAAGTCTAGGAGATGAAAGTTGCCTCATGCATGTAGGGATACCAAGAAGTCTATCACTTCTACCTATAAGCAAAGACTACACAGGCAATGCAGGAGAGGCTGCAGTCCTGAGGACAGCTCTCTGCTATTGCAGGCAGCCACAGCACCTGATCTTCTGCACAATCTGATCACATCTGTACTGTTTTATCCGGGAGGGAGGTAATTTTCTTCACAGTAGCTCCTGTTGTTGCCTCTAGCCTTCAAAAGACTGATTAACAAATAAGAAGACAGTGATAGTTTAAAGAAAAAAACCTAAAACATGAGAAGTATGGTATGTTTGCTATTCAAGGACTGTTTAGATTATGTGTTCAGGGTAAAGCTTATCTAGTTTAAGATTCTGCTTACAACAGAGAATATTTAAAGAGTCACAGACTTGCTAATTAAGGACATACATCCTCCTTAGGCATTGAAAAACCAGGGGCTGGCAAGAGAAACAAAGATCCCAGTGTCCTCAGATGAGGCATGCCCATAGCAGGACAAAAGGAGTAGGAGTATTCTTCCCCAAACGACCACCAGAGACCCCCAGGCAGGTGTAGAAGACTCTGGGATGATTGCTCAAGACAACACCACCTCATGCTTGCTCAACATAAGGAATATGCAATAGTTAGGCGGAACATACGTATTAGATAGGCCTGGTGTTTTAACTGTAGCATTTAAGTATGGACTGAAAACCTCAGTAGGTGTGCTTGATTTGTGGAAATCTTCCACCTTGCACCCTGTGCAGAATAAAGCAATGTCTCCTCTCTAAACTTACTTTGTGTGTTTCAGGACTTACTTTCTGATCAGGTAACACTATGGTGCTGTTTTGGATTTGTGCTGAAAACAGTGTTGATAACACAAGGTTGTTTCAGTTATTGCTGAGCAGTGCTTACACAGTGTCAAGGCCTTTTCTGCTTCTCACCCTGCCCCACCAGCGAGCAGGCTGGGGGTGCATAAGACATTGGGAGGGGACACAGCCGGGACAGCTGAGCCCAACTGACCAAAGGGACATTCCATACTATATGACATCACACTCAGCAATATGGGGAAGAAGGAAGAAGGGGTGGACGTTCTGAGCATTGGCGTTTGTCTTCCCAAGTAGCCATTATGCATGATAGAGCACTGCTTTCCTGAAGATGGCTGAACACCTGCCTGCCGATGGGAAGTAGCAAATTAATTCCTTATTTTGCTTTTCTCATGCATGCAGCTTTTGCTTTACTTATTAAATGTCTTTATCTCAACCCACAAGTTTTTGCACTTTTCCAATTCTCTTCCTCCATCCCAATGAGGAGGTGTGAGCAAGTGGCTGTGGGGGGGCTTAGTGGCCTACTGGGGTTAAACCACAACAACATCCCAAATTAGGAAGAATTTGTCCATTCTTCCCCAATACTTTTATCTCAAAGTTATTTCAGAACTTCATTCTTGATGTCTAGAAAACCTGGTTTCCAGATTTAATATATTGGTAATATATTTGTAAATATTTGATTCACAGAACATTATTTTTTGTGTTCATCAATGTCTGCTAGCATAAATATTTCTTCCTCACTCATGTTTACCTCAATGTATTTAAAGAAAATGATACGACTACATTTTAGCACATGGGAGATAGAAGACAATGCAGAAACAAATAATGTGCTGGTAACCCCAACTATGGTGTGCACGTAACACTGTGCAAAGACCGTAGTTCAGTCCTGAAAAGCAGTCTGGTTCCACGGGCAAGAACCACGGCTGAGAAAATAAGCCTTGCCAAAAGCTTTCTGAAGAATGTAAGAATAGAAGAAATGTCCTGTAGAATCAGAACAAGAGTCCACGTGCTCAATCATCCTGTTGTGGTCAGTGGCAATGAGAGATGCTACTCAGGGCACACATGTGATTGTAGCCACTTTTGTCACACATTCACCTTTCACTCCCTCACCATCTACCATGACTCATTAAAAATGTTAAACGATGCACAGTGTTTACAGTATCCATTGATGGGCCTATTTTCCACAAATCTGTTAATCCTTTTCTGAACCTACTAATGAAGTCTGCCTGCACAGCCTCTTCTGGCAGCAAGTTCCAGAAGTTTACTAGTGGCTGTGTAAAGTACTACTTTTTTTCCCCATCTGTTTTAACCTGGTCTTATACCAATTAACAGGTCTGTACGAGCTTTTGGTGTCTTTGTGCTGTGCTTCTATGCAATATGTAGGTATGTTAACAGTGTTCTGTTGTATGTGAACTTCCCTTCTTGTTTTGTCTTTATCAAACCACAGAAAGTGGCCCCATGTGCATGCAACAATACCCAGTGAAATTACCCGAGTCCTTCTGAGCAAGGTATTACACTGCTTGAAGATCTTAAGGGCACATAATAAAAGAAATAGAGTCAGTGAGGAAACTATGTTCACTTATCTTTAAGGAAGGGGGGGTTCAGAAACAGAAAGGTATTAGTTAATTGTTTCCTGAGGTCTTCAAACTGTTTTCTAAGGTCTTCAGAAAAATTGTTTACAAACAATAATAATCTGTTTTAAGATTATAGAGGACTCACTGACAATAAACACAACAGAATCTGGAGGTTTGCAGATACATTATTCAGCTGTATCAGGATAATTTATACTGAGCTTATGAGGATTTATACAAGGCTGTATGTGATTTGCAAACATTAATACATCAGAAGTGGAAACTGAAATCATACAAGAATCATGAGGAAGTAGGTGCTATAAATATCAGAATTACATCACTAGAAGGCTCTTAAGGAAGTTAAGTAAGTTAAGTAAGGGCAGGTATAAAAGATCAACTGATTTGCTGAACTGTGGGACAGTGGAATAACTGCTTAGCTGAACCTTCAGTAATCATTAAAGAAACTTGTAAAAAAACTAAAAAAATGTTACCAGAAACAATAACAGTTTTATGTTTCTTGAATTTTGGAATAATACTCATTCCAGATCAACAACAGAAGTAAGCATGAAGTGGTCAAGTGGTTGAGTCTTTTCAAAAAATACTTTTGAGATTATTAAAATAAGGGTTTTTTTGTTTTGTTTAGTTCCCTACAAAGAAAGAAAACATACATTTAATGCAATTTCAAAATACTTTCACATTTTGTTTGCAGGGGCTGCCTTCAGTTTTCATCATTCAATTTATGCTGTGAAAAGACTTGCAGTTGACTCCATTCCCCCCATTTCTGTTTCATGTTCCCTTTCTTGACTGAAGATGCAAAAGATTTAACAAAATAGAAGATTAGATGATTTACTGTCTCCGTGAAACTTGCATTTCCTTGAGATTAGGTCTTTTCTAGGGAATTGTAATTAAAATAAAAGTCAGTATGCATTCTGGCAGTTCTATTATGTGTTATTTACATCTTCTTTTTGTTTTGAGAATCCTTGAGATACGGTTAGCCACCTTGTTTTCCAGGAAATCCTGAATGACAGTAGGCAATGCTTCTAATCATTATTCACTCTACTATCCTTACAAATACCTAGAAAGTATAAAATAAGTGCTGGTCCCCAACTAAGTGCCTACAAAAAATAATTTGTAGTTTGTGAAGGTGACAGGCCTTACTGTCAGACCAGATCTTTGAGGTCTTTTTGGCAAGAAAAAATTGAGGATATTTATGTGTAAAGATGACAAGGATATCTGCCTTAGCAACTAAAGTTACATAAAGGGTCCAGATTGATGGAGAAGATGTATATGACACCATAGATTAAAAAAAAAAAAATGATGTAGTACCCCAGGAAACACAAAATTATGATGAAGTGTCAGTTTTCATTCTTTGCAGTTTTAGTGGCAATCCCCTTACTAAAGAAGTAATAGCATGCAGCAGTGTTAATAAAATCTCCCACAAAGTCTGCAGCCCTGGAGCCTGCCTCTCCATAAAGTCCCCAATTGTAGGGAAATACATTCTCCATTCTCTACACTAATGACGCATTTCAATTGCCAGTGATGAGAAATGGAATCAATTTCATAATGTTTTGAATATGCTGTCCTTTGGATAAAGCTGGTTTTCTTCCAAATAAATCCATATAGTCTATATCATTAGAGATCATTTCAAAATACAGCTTTTTAATCTAAATACTTTCAGCCCAGTGTTTAGTAAGCTCCATTATAGAAAGTTCAAATATATATTTGATTTAAACTACTTTGGGAGTTTTCAGAGAGATTCCACACTGTTGTATTTCCACCTGGTGAAACAAACCTCTCTCCATTTGGCAATACTACCTTCTTCCTACCATGACAAAAATGAAGGTGTTAAGTGGTCAAGCGATTGAGAAAAAGTGGCATTGCCACACCTGTAATTTCTGTATATGTCTGTAACTAGACAAAGGAGACCTCTGAGACCTCCAGGAGCAGGACTCTGACACTACAGTATTGATTGACCATAGTAGAAAACCTGAAACAATGGTAAAGGGAGCATTATTAGGCAGTAGCTTGTATTTCCTTTTGAACATCTATGACTTCTCCTTGGTATTTCCAAATACAAGGGAGTTGCACAAGTATTCCTGGTCACAGCTAGCAAGTGTTTTACAGAGTGCCTAACAAATGTTTTTATCAAGTTGCAATGTATTTGTGTTTCTTTGTGGTTGAGACAGTAAGCTCTTCATTTAAACCAATCTCTAATTTTCAAAATGTTTGGAGCTGATGTTGGGACCTTTGTGGTTTTAGGAGTAGAAACCCATAAAAACCAGATTATGCTCTTTGACTGAAGCTACTAACAGGTTTTTTTTAAGGTAAGTAATAAAATTAATTTTAATATATTTTTCTAAAAAATAAGCAGAAATAGCAAATATTCAAAAATACAAGCATAGAACAAGTTTCTGTAAAATATTGTTTTCATTCTTCTGAAATAGAGATGATAGTGGATGAAACCTGAAAGTGATCTATATCAGTCCTGAGACTTTGTTACGAAACATTATCCTTAATAAATTATTTTTATAACAAAGATTTATTTTATGATGCGTTGTCAGTACAACTGTTTCTCCTCTGACGCAAGCATATGAGACTTGCATTACTTATATTGACAATTATTAATTATATTCTTTTAATGCAATATAGCCCAAGATCCCAGTGAGGATCAATTACCTATTATTATATTTGGTCTTTCATGACCACAAAGAAAGTCAGTACTTCCTCTAAATGATTATGATACTAAATTATCTGATTCCATTTCTCTTCTTTTTCACAGTATGTGTACATAATATGATGCAATGACATACAGAAACTGTTGGAACTAATGCAAATTGTAACAGTTAACTGTTGGAAGTAATAGCCGTTTTAGGATGAGTTTCTGCCAAAGACCAATCCCTCTGTGACTGAATTCCCACACATGATAATCCTCAATGTCTTGCTCCTGCTCTTCCACTTTCTCACGAGCCCCACACTTTTTCCTCTTCAGCTCCTCCACTTTTCACTTATCCCCTAATTAAATCACACTGTATCTTCTTCATTTTTCTCATTTTCTTTTACTGTTTTCCATTATAAAATGGAGGTGAAAAAATCACTTTTTTTGAATTCTCTTCATGGGAGAGTTTACAAAGCTGCCTCAGATTAACAATCGTGTCTATATAGTTTTGACTCCCTTCGAGTAGATTTTGTGGCTTTCTTCCCTCATTACTGGATTCTGACTACAACAGCTCAGTTGCTCAACTTTTTCTTTTATTTTTTGGCAAATCTGCTCTTGCGAGGGGGCATAAGAAAGGGAGTCTTCTGTTGTCAACCGTCTCTGACTTCCTGTCATTCTGCACACCCAGCATGAAAAGCCTTAGATCCTTCTTCCAAGAATACCATAAATTCCCTTTAGATGAAGGTCAGATGGCAAATCTCCACTGAAACAACTGTGTATAAGGCCTTTTATAAAACTTAGGTCATAACAGTCTCTGTGTAGATTTTACCATACACATTTCAGTAGTAAGGTTGAGTTGGTAGGCTAAAAACCCAAATACATTATTATCTTCATTGTACAACTAAACCAAAGATATAACTAGAGATATAATCATCAGTATATCCATTTCCCCCTACAAACTTGAACTATTTCATTCATACAGTGTTATGCTTACCACCTACAAATAAGTGCTCCATATAAAAAATCTCTCACTTAAAAGACTGAATCAGCATAAATACTTTAAGTAATAAAATACAAAAGTAGCACAGGCGTTACAAAAAACCATGCAACTGATTTAGCAACTGAAGCTGAACTACTACTCTGACAATGAAAGCAAGAACAAAATCATGTTTTGCCTACATTTTGATTCCTTATAACATGTATTTCACCATGTTTTGCAGTTGCCAAGAGCAAAACTGACATAGAGCCAGGGAAGAAACAGACCCTGAGTTTTACAAAAAACTGCAGCTTGTTCAGACCGCTGACACACAGAAAGTGAACCAACTCATAATCCACCAGAAAAGTGCTGAATTTGTCTCAGAAAGCAAGCTAGCTGCCAGACAGAGGAGAAATTGTTTCCAGATGCCATTCTTTTTCGTGTTTACTGAGGTGGGGTTTTTATTTTTTGTCTATTGTTTTGTTACATCTTTTGATAGGCAAAAACGTATCAACAAATAAACATATTGAATGACAGTACTCTCTTTGCCTTCTCTCAAAATACAGAAAACCTTAGGCCTGTAATTTTATGAGGACTTTATAGCCAATCATAAGACTGTTGCATCATTTTTCAACTAAACCAAGTCCATAAATTTCAGGAAATGCATGTAAGCCAGCAACAGCGCATCATTTAACAAATATTAGTAGAAAATAACAGGAAGATCCCAGTATTATGAAAAATAAGCCCTGCAAGCTCTGCAACTGGACACTTCAATATTTAGCTTGGACAGCTTGTTGGATATATCAGAGTTAAAAAGTTATTCCTTACCCATTTCCTATAAATGCAATAGGAAATTAAAATCTGAAGTATGCATTAGGAGTGTGCAGTAACTCTCAATGCCTTTACTTCAGTTTTTTTCGTCATCTCTACAACTATAGTGCTCTTCTGTGGCAACAGGTAAGATACTTGATTCTACATAAGGTTGTTAGAAATGCCTGATATAGTTAGCAGTAGCTAGTTTAAATCAAATGTTCCAGTCTCTGAAAGGGTCCCTGTTGTCCTTACATCACCTCCACATTATAACAAGTTCTGTGTGTTTATAGATGTATGTATATACACACACGCATACGTATAAATATACATACAAGGAGATAACCAACTTAACCTGAAACATGGGAAATTCCAATTAGATATAAGGAAAAATTTTTCATCATGACAGCGGTCAAACATTGGCATAGGTTGTCCAGAGGGATTCTGGGATGTCCATCCTTGGAGGTGTTCAGGACTCGAACGGATGCAGCCTTCAGTCACCCAGTCTGATTCCATCAGTACTGAGCAGCAGGTCAAGCTAGATGACCCCTGGAGGCCACTTCCAGACTGAATTACTCTGTGATCTGGTGAGTGTATGTATGTATAGATGCGTATAGTGCAAAACCTAACCACCCTCCAAAAAGTCTCTGAATTGATCTGTCTTTAGCAAAAGTATTTAATAAACTTAAGCTTCTGCTGCCTGGCTCAGTTTCCTCGATCTCCTCAGTTCTTAACCTTAGACTTAAGCAAGTCAATGTTTATCTTTATTCCAAACATCTTTTTTATTTTCTCCAGCTTTCAGAACAGAAGATGATGGTATTTCCTGTTTATCCTTTAGGTCTGTTCTGCTTCACACATCACATATGGTAATTTAACAGTTAATAAAGTGATATTAAAAAAGTAAGTTAATAACAGATATTTCTGAGCTTTCTGTTCACTTTTGCCATCATCTACCTGCTATCTTGATTCAAGGGATTTACATCAGTTGATGTTATCTATTTTATTGACTTTTTTCACGGTCCTTAAAGGAACTCACAGTTTTTCTGCTTTCAATATCAGTGATTAAAAATTTCTTGCTCTGGGCTTTTTTACTAAACAAAATGGCAGCAGGAGATAATGCAAATTAGGAGTTTGGATTTGATACCTGAGTCTTATGAAATCCTTTAAACATTTCTGATACAATTTTCTCTCAGGAATAATGGATAAATGTCTTAGATTTGACATAAGATACTTAAATTCATACTCTTTTGCAAAATGTTTTAACTTAATAGTGAAACTGTTGACCGTTAAATGTTATTATGATATTTTATGTCATATCCAGCAAATAACTGGTCTTAGACATGAGATTACATGTGTATCGGTAGCATTTTAAACATTTCTGTTTCATAGAAATAATAACTGCAGATTCATTTATGCTTCTCGAATGACAACACGAAACTTTTGCATCATAGATATAGTTATTTATATTTTCTGTATTTTTTCTTCATCACATTTTCTAACACTGTCAGCAGATTTTATTTTATTAACTTTGTATTTTCCTGCTTGCTTGGAAATTGCCTTTTTCTTCATTTGCATTTGGCTCTACTTTGTCTTTAACAATTTATATAAATAAATATATATAGACTTAGGTACTTCAGTAAAGGCAACTGTGTAACTTAAGCAACAAAGCCAACTCATAACTCAAGAAAGATTTTGTTTCCTTCAATGTACATTTAACATAATCCTCTAAACAACTTCCACTTGACCAAAAGCTGAGCAAAACATAGTATTTGTGATAATGTAAATGAATACACATTATTATCTGTCCAGAGATATTAGTTTAGACAGAATGATTTCTTCCCAGTAAAACATTTCTTCTTTGGCAAAATAAAATTAAAAAAAAAAAAAAAAAAGCCATCTGAATCCCATCAGCAAGCTTGCTCGTACAGATACACTTTTAGTGTAAAGAATCCATGAAGCATTTTAATGCCAATTTAAAGACTGTTGAAAACAACATGAGATAAAAATGCAACAAATTACCTTGGACTTGATCTACAAAGTCTCCATTGCATACTCAGACAGCTCTTATAAACTTTGAGGGAACTCCAGGTATCCTATTTCCTACATTTATTGATTTTCATCAGTATAGTATTTTGCACGTGAACAGGAGGCAGAGGAAAGAAAAATAGCTGGAAAATTGGAGGGGTGGGGTTGCAGTTGGGACAAAAAGTCTAGCCATGATTAATTACAGGTAAGTGGTAATTTGGAAAGCTTGGGGCATTCATTGATTATGCAACACACACACACACACACACACACAGAAATCAAACCAGGAGGGAGACATGAATGGTAACTAAGATAAAACCACAGCTGGTCCACAATATTAAAACAATTTATAGAATTTAAACTTCTTTTACAAGTCTAACTACGGGAAAAAAAATAATTAAAAAAGCAGTTTCTCCCTTTCTTCTTGGTGTTAGAACCATTGCCTTTATTGCTCAATTTGCAGACTTTATGAGAGGTTACTGGATTGCTTTGAGTGTTTATCATAGATAGTGAAGCAACCTTCATCTTAAAAGTAAAATAATGCACTATGTATATAACAATATTTCCCAGGCAAACAGCAATATTGCAGGTGACTCTTGCCTTTTTCTTTCTTTTTCTTTATCAGGTCTTTTGCAGTGCTAAGAATCTGCTGGGCGAAATGAGAAAAAGACAAAGGACTACTCTTCCTCTAAATGCTGAAGTTTTGCAACTACCTGAGTGATGAACTGACATGATGTTTTTATCAGTGGCTCTGAAGAAAATATCCCCATCAAGTCTGGGACTTCATACAAAAAATGTATCTTAAGGGCTTCTGGGCTTTCTCTTTCCTGCCCCACCACCCCCTACCCACCCACACCCCCTCGACGCCCTCTCTCCTTCTGTCCTCCTCCCATATGATTACTTCCTCTCTCCCCCTTATACATACATATATCCTGGTACACCAAAGAACAAACAGTGAAAACAGATATATCTTTTGTTTACACTGGAAGCTTGATACCTTCAGTTTGTTGTACTCCCTTGTGATTGTTTCAGCTAACATATGACTGCTAATAGTAATAACAGCCAAGCATGCACTGCAGTCTTCATCTGTCCTATAACAGAGACTGTCACAGATTTCAGATGTCTTCTATGTAGGATTGCACTGATTCAGAAAAAAAAGTCAGCAGCGTCCAACAATTTAAGAAGAAAAGAAAAGCACTCTCTTCAAGATCTAAGCACTGTCAGGTACTGAGTGAAATACATTGGGCTGGTCAGCACTGGGGTGATTTCATCTTCACAGCACTGCACTGGGGGCAGAGTCATTACTCCTTAAGTTAGCACACAGATAAAAGGAGGAGGAGAAAATAATTGGCAGCTGAATGTTCTGCAGTGCACAGCGTTCTGTGTACTCTGCCCTTACCTGACATTCTGCGAGAGTAAGGTCATTTACTTTAAAGTTAAGACCATAAGCTTTTCATTCAGACTAAAAATTCTGTACGTTTCTAGGCAAGACATAGCAGACATTTTTGTTCTTGGTCACTTGATTTGTCACTCACACTAATCATGACATTTAATAACAAAAATAATACAAAGATGCTTGGAATTATATTTTAAATCATCTCCACGGTAGAAAAAACTCCATTTATCTGCATTTTCACCTGCTAATCCACAAATTTCTTAGAATACTCCAAAAATGATGGGATGTTTCTAACAATAGCAAGAATACCCCAGAGAGTAATAATTAAAGACACCTGATTCTGATGGATTTTCTTCAGTGCCGCTGTTGAGTGATTCTGTAACTTAAAAAGATCTGGATGAGACCAGCTGTCTGTGACTGGCTGGAACAGAGGTCAGCTGAACACAGGGAAACCTGAACAGCAACACTCATAAGTGCGGTTGGCAGCAGGATGAACACTCACTTTTTGTCTCACAGTCATTTACAGAACAAATTAACAAACAAGGATAACATCTTGTCATCACTCTCCCCTTTAAGTTCATTCATTACTGCCAGCACTGAAGGATGAATGAACCTGAAGTCAAATGGGAATCATCTTCATCCTTAGCAGGTTGCTAGAGCTCAACCATTTTTACCTATGCAGCAAGGTGAAAGACTCTACTCATGATGCATCAAGAAGTACAGATTCCTGTTTCCTCATCCTCAACTATGCTGGATATTGCAGGATGAAAATCATAGTAACTGCAAAATAAGTGCAGAAGACTGAACATGTGACACCAAGTAAGAAGGTGCCATTTTAAAAAAGATAAGGCAGACTGCCAAACAGTTATTTCATGTCACATCGATGTCCATATTTTCTTGTGTTTTCAGTTTTGGAGAAAGCTAAGACTTGGTTCCTCAGCTGTTTGGTCACTGCTGTGAGCCACAAGCGTTAAGGGAAATGTTTTATTTAATGTCAGTGAGTGGGATAACAGCTAAATGTCAAGTGGTATCAGCTTGATAGCAGTCCACCAAGGCCACAATCCAGTCCCAAAGGTAAATAATACAGAAGCGAAAAGAGAGAAAACAGGAGTAATGTTTGCAAGTTTCATGATTCATTGAATCCACAAACTCCTAATGCCCTCAACCTGTATTAGTTCAGGCTGCAAATCTGCCAGGTCCCCTGAGCTACATATGTAGGACTCTTGTCAGTACTTGCATGGAACATCTCTAAAAGAGAAAGAGAAATCTAGGTGATCCTGGGTTTGCCCGGATCCTGGACTAGAGCTGCAAGCTCTGGGCCATGCATTAGCAATACAACACAAACATTAGTGATAACTACAGGGCAGCAGGTACTGTCCTTCAAAGTCTACATAAAACCAGTAGTCTGAACACTTATTGTGCAAGAGATGCCATGCCCTTCACGTGCTCTCAAATTAACTTTTAAATCCCTCACATTAATCTTATGTACATATTTATGATAGTATGAACACTAAGGAAAAACACAGTCCTTTCGTATTTGTAGATAACCTTGTCTAATAGAGCGCTGGTCTGCAGCTAGAGTCCTATGGTGGTACGGAGGCACCAGTAAAGGAGAATTTGAAAGCTACTACTTAGCACATCTGTAGCATGGCCAAGTGCTGGATGGAGTTCATCTCTCCACTTTGTCATTTCTATCTCCCAAACTCTTAATCTGTTGTTATCAGTAACAAAAACATTCAGCCTTCTCTTGTGGGAGAAACACAAAAAAGGAATGCATAATGGACAAACACAAGGTATATATATCTTCTATAAAAGAAACTATAGAACAGGTTATAAAAAAAGAGGACAGAATTCACTTAAACGGAAGATTCCACATTTTTTAGCGTGTAAACTCTGTTTCAATATTGCACACCAGTTACAGCTGATAAGAACAGCTGAGAAATGCAGAACAGGCAGCAGCCTATTTAACACCCAGCCAGTCGACCCTTTTCCCTACTAGAGTAGATTTAATGGCCAAACTATAACTAGTAGGAATGAACTTCTTGGCTTCTGGTTATCTGCTTTTCTGTTGCTGAAAGTTTCAGCTCAAATCTATCAATCATTCAGAAAAAAAGTACTACTAGCTGTATTAAATCTAACATTTCCTAAGGTTTGAATGCTTGGCTTTTTGTCTTTAGTGTTCCTCTTCACGCAGATTTTTATTCTGTGCCATTATATACTGTCATAGTGCTAAATTTTGATTGACTGGAATTATCTTAATGCTAGGTGCCAACGTCAATGTACAGAGGGACTCTGACAAGTAACCCTAAAAACCTACAAAAGGCTGTCTGGGTGTGTAAGAGCACAAGAAAAACAGCCCTATGTAGTAATGCAAGTTGTCAGCTAAGCTTCCCCGCCTTTGCCCACAAAACTAGTTTATTCCTCAAGCATAACTAAACAATAAGTTTTGATATTTCAGCTTTTACATGGTGAACAGATGTAATTACTACACAGAGTTACAACACAGAACACAATTACTAATTGTGTTTTCTGGTCTGTCATTTCAAAGACGGCCCTTAAGCTCTGCAAAAATGTTGAATTACAGTTTTCAAAATGGTGCAGCCTAATTGTACAAAATTTCCTCAATTTCTAGGAAATTGAGGTTCATCATCTTTATCAGATGCCAGACCAAACAGCAGGACTTCACGAATCTTACTAGATAATTTTCTGTTCCTTTTTTTTTTTTTTTCTTTTCTGGTTTCATGTAATACAAACCAGTGTGTTTTCTTGTTAAATAAAGGCCTCTGTATTCTAGCGAAAATGTCTGTTTTGCTAGGTACTGCTTAAACATATGGCTACATTATATAAATACTTGATTTTTTGTATGCAGTCAATCTGTCTGGTTAAATTTGAAATTTTTCTTACATATATATATATTGGAAGTTTATAGTCATGCATGTTCCTCACTGCAACTTCTATAGTCCTTCAAGTTCTTTTAGGTATATTCATATTTGATCCCTTTTACTGCTTTAAGATTTCTCTACATAATGCTTCAAATAGTAGGTAAATTTAACCAAAAGGTAATCAAGTAGACCAATGATAAGTTTTCAGTTTGTTTTTTGGTGTTCTTTGTTTTTTTTTAATCACAGAGAATGTATAACCTAGTCACTTCCGATCACATAATACCTCTGTGGAAACTCCGGTTGCTGCCTAGATGGGAAAGTAATGGTAAAAAAATATCCAAAGGCATTGTTAGCAGCTTCTAATGAAAGATAGGGGAAGCCAGTGTCATGTGACTAGCCAGTTCTCTCTGCATCAGCAGTTCTGTTACTGAGCGCGCACAAAGTCAAAGGACAGATGGATTTTCAAAAGTGCCTAAGGGAGTCAGGAACCGAAATATCAGTGATTTCACTGGGAATTAGTATGTACTACACTTAAGCCTTGATGTTTACCAATAGTTCTGGGAGCCTTTAATATCCTGTTAAATCTGGTTACAAATTACCTACCTGTCATTGCCACAGCCACAGGCTGGCATTCCAATGTCCACCAATATTCCTGTCACTCAAACAACTCAAATCAATCTGAGCTTGTTTAAGCACCTTTTCCCATGACCTGAAACTTTCTTCTGAAACCCCCATTGTAGGAGAAGAGTTGTGAAGGGAAGGGGTGATGTATCCTGCAGAGTGTTTTGGCAAACACCTCACAAAAATGAAGTAATTTTGCAGGCTCTGGAGAAAGAAACTTTAATTTCCAAACTGTGACAGAGGATAAACAAGAAAATGAAGCTTCCTCCTTCGATTTTCATTGTTCATTTCCTCCATTTGTCCAAACCACTGTTATCTTCAAATTCTCCTTAATCCCTTTTGATCATCTTTAGGGCCACCAAATAGCTCTTGAAAGATTAGCAGTCACATCAATAGTTGGCAGTGAAGTCGGTGCCTTACTTTGTAACCTGAAATGCATCCTCATCAGGAAGTGCTAAAGGGAAAAGCTTCTTATGTCACCTTTTCCTAGTAAATCCATGCACAGCATCATATTGTGTCTTCTCACATATTGTGGCTGCTACATAACAAAACGTAAGGAGCCTGTGGTTTAGAAACTGCAGCCAATCCGGGAGTTTAACTGACTTTAGGATCAAAGGAGAGTAGGAACCAAAATTTCTTTGCAGATCTTTACATTTGTTACTTAATTGGTACTGATAGTCTATCTCTACAATGCCAGCCTTTTTTTAAGGTACTGCATAAATGGTAATAATAATAATAATAATGTTTTTTTTTTCAAAAAGCCTTACATTTTACCTAAAATTACTCATCTGAAGAAGATTTTGTTTAACAAACAGCAACACAGAGAATTTCTTGCTACTAATAACAGCAACCTCAGTAGAGTTTATTATCTCAATCTTGAGGCAATCTGACTTTGAATATCAACCACACATTTTTTAATAAATGATCTTTGTTAGCAAGGAAAACTAAGCTTTTTTTAATAATCTGATTCACTTATCTCTGCATTAATTTCATTTTGGACAAAATCATGGATAATTTGGGACTAAGGTTCATTTTGGTAGGATTGCTCTGGGTGAAGCTCTTGTTTTTGTTTCTTTATCATGACAAAAATGATTACTTCACATTTACATTGCAGCAACAACATGGGCTTCTCTTAAGAATCAGGTTCTATTTTAGATGATGTGTGCAAATACACGTAAATTTGAATTCCATATTTTATATTCCCGTCAATATCTACTGTCTGGCTTATCTACAATCCAGGCCTTGTAATCAACACATTAGGCATGTGCTAAATAGCTCTACAACTTACAGAATGGTCTCTTCTATTTTATTCAAACAGACAAGGTGTAAAGTTGCTCAGTGAATTTTTAAAAAGCATTAATAGAAAAGCCATCCAGATTTAAGGTATATCAAGCCTATGGTGTAAAGCTAGTCCCTGGGAAAATACTATTTTGTAACTAAGTCCATAATTAACACAGCTAGTTCAGTACTTACACAAAATTACACATATACTTGGTAAAAAAAATTAAATCAAACACAAAATTTAGGAAGAACAAGTATTTCAGGCTGCTTAAAGAGCTTTAATTTGTCCCCTGTACCCATCGCCATGATACCGTCCTTGACTGGTCACTGATTATTATTTTTTCCAGAGGGCTCCAGCATTATTCAGTACAGAAGGCAGATAATATTCACTTAGTAAAACACTGCTCACTGTCCTAATTTACACTCATGCTTCAATATGTGGACACCGTTTTATATTTAATGTGTATTTCAACTTTCTATAAAGACTGCATTTTCTCATTGGATTTTCTATAGTGCTCATTACTACAGTAGATGATTGCTTCATAAATCTACCTATCTTTGCAATACCTCCGTGAGGTGAGTATCTGGCACCATCTCCATTCTACAGATTGGTTGTTAAGGCTGAAAGATGTGAAGGTTAAAAGCACACATACATTTTTAGTGCTCAATCTGAGATGCCTACAGGCTTTTTTTGTTGTTGGTTTGTTTGTTTGTTTGTTTGGGGTTTTTGTTGTTGTTTTGGAGGACAGCATTAGATACATTCAGAGTGATCACTTCTTCCAGTTGCAGCTGTGAATGTTCGGTATCTCCACAAACTGGACCTCTGGGTTTCCAGTTAGGTACCCAGAAAATTAGGATCATACTAATGACTGCTCTGTGAAGAAAAGGCTTATGAAACTTGGCAAGCATCATGCAGGAATGTGGTTCCAGAGGCAGCATTAGAATCCAGTTCTCCAGGGGAGCATTCTCCTGCCTTCACTGTGAGATCATTCATCAGACTGCAATTCCTTTCTTCACTTCTAACACAATTTCTAACTTGTACAATAAAAATTGCAGACAGTATTCTACTTCCATTACATCATTCTGATTCAGTCTGACCCACTCTTCAGTGGCTCCCCAATCTCCTTTAAAAGAGTGCCCTGCATTTCAAAATCTGAATCTCTGTGCTGAATGTCTCTCTTCTTCTTCACCTTTCATTCTTACAATTTCCACTCAGCAGACTTCTTTTCCCATTTTACTTTTTTACCTTTTCTAATATAGTTGTTGCTCTAGCTACTGCCTTCTTCCCACTGTGTCTCTCCTCCCCCTCACCCCCCCAATAATAATCATATATACACTTTTTCAATTTTGTCTGGGCAGGAGCAGAAAACCATTGTGGGCATACCACGATCAAATGCAGTGATCCCAGCTATGGCCAAGATATACAATTACTGCAGAAGTCCCACCTGGCCTCTCAGACCCAGTTTGGCATTTACTCAGCCCTTCTGGTTTAGGGGACTGTAAGTTCTTCTAAAATAATGAGGCTTTCATTTCTTCTTGTGATTTACACATACCAAAGATTAAAATATAATATCTAGTTGTATAACTGTTTTTCATAAATTGTCCTGTAATATACTGTAGTTTTCCTGAAAAAAAACCCTGATACATATCCAAATAAATGTATAAACATCTTCTTGTTTGAAGTTCTGAGTAAACAGTTGTATATCTATTATAATAGTAATCTTATTTTAGATTATTAAAAAATCTAATAATTATATTAATCTATATATTAGTAGATTCCATATAATCTCAGTGTATATAGGGGGCGTAGAAGTTACAGAAAAAGATTGCTGAGTGAATGCTGCTTATTAAATTATCATCTGTGACTCTTAGAGAAGCCACAAGAAGAGATCAAAGTCAATGCTATTTCCCCCATGCATTTCCCTCAGTGTAAAAGAAAACAGTCTACATATGGTACAGAGACCATTCATGGATATTCATCCAGTGCTTCAAGCAATGAAAACTGTAAGTGCTCCTACTTCTGCCATTATTGTAATTATTATTACAATACCTTCCTTTATCTTTACCATTTTGTCACAGAACCAAACCTACTTCCCTCCTGCCATAGTGCTCTAGTGCCTATGTTTGAGTCAGAGTCTTCTGACTTTATATTCTTCACTCTCTATATAGTTCTAGCTCTGAAGTTTGGCACCATGTCTGATTCCTGTCTCTAATAGTGACTTCTCTATCTCTGTGGGGTTCTATAGTTGACCCCATATTATCGCTAACAGCATACTATCCTAACAATGTCAAAGCATTGTGGCAATGTCTGTGGCAATGTTTGATTTCCCGTATCCTAATCTATCATTTTTGCAGGGCCTGGAAAATTTCCTTTATTGCTCTAATTTTTCTATTTTTCATATTTGCAGATGACACCAAACCGGGAGAAGTGGCTGATATGCCACAAGATCATGCTGCCATCCAGAGGGACCTTGACAAGCTGGAGAAATGGGCTCACAGAAATATCATGAAGTTCAACAGGGAAAAGTGTAAAGTCTTGCACCTTGGGAAAAACAATCCCATGCAACAGTATATGCTGGGAACCACCCAGCTGAGGAGCAACTTGTCAGAAAAGGCCCTGGGGGTCCTAGTGGATGCGAAGTTGAACCTAAGCAAGCAATGTGCCCTTGTGGCCAAGAAAGTTAATTGTATCCTGGGCTGCCTTAGGCAAAGTATCGCCAGCAGGTTGAGGGAGATGATCCTTGCCCTGTGCTCAGCACCGATGAGGCCACACCTGGAGTCCTGTGTCCAGTTCTGGGCTTCCCAGTACAAGAGTGATATGGAATTACTGGAAAGAGTCCAGCAAAGGGCCACTAAGATGATGAAGGGACTGGAGCATCTCTCCTGTGAAGAGAAGCTGAGAAAGCTGGGACTGTTCAGCCTGGAGAAGAGAAGGCTCAAGGGGGATCTCATCAATGTCTATAAAAACCTGAAGGGAGGGTGCAAAGGGGGACCCTTTTCAGTGGTGCCCAGTGACAGGACCAGAGGCAATGGGCACAAACTGAAACAGAGGAGGTTCCCTCTGAACATCAGGAAACAGTTCTTTACTATGAGGGTGACCAAGCACTGGCACAGGTTGCCCAGGGAAGCTATAGAGTCTCCATCCTTGAAGATACTCAGAAGCTGTCTAGACATGGTCCTGGGCAACTGTCTCTAGGTGGCCCTGCTTTAGCAGGGGGTTTGGACTAGATAAACTCTGAGGTCCCTTCCAACCTCAACTATTCTGTGATTCTCCCTACTCTTTTTTTAAATCCCTGACATATCATTAGAGTTCTGTAGCTCTATATTCATTAATAGCTGTATGAATTTCTCAATTAACACAAAATGGTTTATGAGTCAGTATTGATTCAATTACCAACAGGTTGCTATTAATGGGAAAAGTGTTCATAAAAGTATGGTTGCAACTGGCCACTGAACATTGCATACCATGTAAAATACGCTGGTGCCTGTCATGCCAAAAGAGATACAAACAGTTAAAGCTTACAAATGAATCATTCTAAGAGCACAGAGAGGGTCTCACACAAAATGATGATGAGCTTTACGCAGTAGGTTCATCACTAGAGTGTTTATGGGGAATATCAGAGATGCAGGTTTAATTCTCTTTTCTGCCTGAAGGGATTTAAACCCACATCAATTACCTCACAGCAGACTGCCCCTGTTACCAGGCTGTAAAATACTCTGGGCTAGGACTTCCTCAGTCCCTCTGTTAAAATTGTTCCACCTGGGATGAATCAATAACTATTTATTAGAGAAGAAACTAGAACAAGTTCTCACTGCCTCATCCCAAACGGGCTATAGGTTTATATTCTGAACCAACAGGCCAATGAATATTTAATTATCTCATGCAAAGTGCAAGAGCCTCCTCTGAAATACAGAGCCTCATTCCATAATACACTTTAAGTCTAGTCCTTAACACATTTTTCTCATGAAAGATAGATAATGAGGGTTGGAGTCACTAGATGAGGGATTTCAACTCGTATCTCTCACATTTTATAGGCAAATGCAGCAATAGTATTCCAAAAAGGAGAAATTCATGGAAAAAAATAAAGTTCCAGAGAAAAATACTGTATCGTAATATAACTGAATATGATGGAGACAAAGTTGCATGGGCAGCCAAAATGCTGGCCTTTCCTATCAGGACCTGACCTTACAATTTTAGAATTCTTTTCTATAGCTCAGTTGACTTGAAAACATAAATATACTCCTTATATTTGGCAGTCACAAATACCATGAATAAAATGGAAGTGAAGAGATGGGTAGATAGTTTGCAGGAGGGATCACAAATACAGTATTTTTGCCTTTGTTCTTCGGTAAGAAAGGAAATACATAAACAGAAGACATTCAAAATAATGGCAGTGTTGTAAAAGTTAATAGATTCTGGTCATTCTCACTCTGCTTTCTTGTAAACCACTCACCATTGCTTATAATCAGCATCACAGTTGCAGTAGTACTTGGGATCAGTACAGTTGCGCTCAATGCCGCAGGCACATTTTTGAATGCCAGGTCCTGATCCACCCCAATAGTAGTGCTTCTCATTGGCTTTTCCAACCCACCAGGTATATGGATTCCCTTCTGCAAGGAATGAAAATGCAAGGTTATGATGCATCAAAGAGGTAGAGCTCCATAATGCATTAATTGGGCTCAGATGTTTAATATGCAGATGTTAACAACACATAACTGGACAGCCATCCCACATTTCTGGCAAACAAATGCATTCATTACTATTGAGCAATTCAAAGGACCTTGCCAGGTAAACAAAACACTTTTTTTTTTTCTTTCTGTATGCATGCAATTTGTAATGATTGAAATTAATTAAATATTTTTTATCTTGTATGCTCTTTGCTTAGCTTTTTAACTGTTCTCAGTTTATATAATGAAAATACGTGGACAGGTTCCGTAATTATTTCCAATTAATTTCAAATTCATATAGTAAGCTATCAGATGGATTATTCAATATTTGACCACAGATGCTGAACAGAAAGATGGATTCATTTTCTCCCCCCCCCCTTTTTTTCTTTTTTAAATAACAGCTTCTAATTGGAAATTAATCTGTCTTCACTGGAAAACAAACATGTTTGTCATGCTTTCTCCAGCTGGTACAAAGCAAAGCGTAAAGAGATATTATCAAACTCCAAAAGAATCTTAACCATTTTTTAAAAATGGTTTGGTGGGTGTTTTTTGTATTTAATACTTGTGCAAAGGTGATCTGAACCTTGATATAATCATATTTCTTGGCATTGGGTCTGTAACTTGATATTTTCATACACTGCTCTAAGTTTATTTCTAATGCTTTTAGACTAACTAAGCCTCGTATGTGTAAATAAATACATAAAGACCCTCTCTAATTTGAAAAAATGCCCTTACTGCAAAGTTTCTTTCTATTCTTCCAGTTCAGCAAGACACTTAAATATGAGCTTAACTTCAAGCCCATGTGAATAACTCAATCAGTCTCAATGTACTTTCTCAGTGATTTTTCACATTTAGAAAACATGATTGAACTCAGCCTATAAACATGTTTCTTTAAAATGTCTTTTTCCCCGCATCTAATCTGCCGCTGGTATTTTCTCATCAAATGAAATGAAGCTATTTGCATGGAATTCACTTATTACTAAATTTTACAAGTAAAATCCTACATAACAGATATTCTACTTTTCATAATTTTCTGGTTGTGCATCTCACTTATACATCTCAAAAAACTACATCCATAATCCCAAAAATAGTCATTTCACAATTAGATTTGATCATCTAGACCATAAATCTACTTATCCCAGACATATGTTGAAAGTAATTCACACAGAACTCTAAAGAAAATTAAATTCCAGAGATGGAGAGAATAACCAAATATCTGCACACATGTCAGAAAACCACCAAAACCCCAAAAGACACAGCTCTCTGACAACACTTGCTTTGTTCATTGCTTTTGAAATGTTAAACATCATATAAAATAACACTATTGAAAATTCATGGCAGCTGAAGTTTTTTATTAGATGTTACTATGCTGCACAGTATGACCATTCAGCTCTAGTGCTAATGCAATGGGTATGGTAATAGTGTGACCCAATTCTAGACTCTAAATTGGTCATTTTCGCTTCTGTGACTTGATTATCATGGAACTAAGTGCTGCGAGTTAAAAGAGTGTGCCATGTGAATGCTGCAGCAGCATTTCCAACCTGCAATACAATCTATCAGATATGAGAGTACATAGCCCTGGCTTCCAAAAGATTATTTAATAAGCATGTAAGGATAAATGTTATCTTTCCACAGTGAATGACAGAATCACTTTTATTGATACAGGATCCAACTACAGCATTAATGATATTTGAAGCTCCTATTTTATTTTTTTTTCTTTCGTCTTTGAAGTTATTTTTTATGCTGTAGTAGAAATGCTGTAGTTTTGACTGTTAGTCAAAATTCTCTTTGTTTTCATCCTTCCTGTCAAGCAAAGGATTGCACGATTCAGTCAGCAAGCACTTCATTGGGAAGCAAAACTGTTAATTAAGGCACCAGAAGAAAATTAATTACTTAGAATTGTCAAAAAGAGAATTAGAAATTCAGAAACAGGTAGAAATGATGAAGAATATGGAAGTGATAGCAGAATTACAGACTACAGCGATGGGTGTCACAGGCCACTATGACAGACACAAACAAGGCATGTTTTAACTCATTTAAATGACAAATGGCATACAGTTTTAAATCCAGAATGTATTCTAGTGTAAACATAGTTGTTTTTCACATCTGTTCTTTTCAGTGTGCACTAGCTAGAGATCTGGCCCTGTTTAGATGCATGCTGCTTCATTCTGAAGAAAAGACCTACCCACAGGCTTAGGAACACAAATGAATTTAGGAAGATACTAACATGCATGATTAAATTGCCAGAAAGGGCACGAAGGGAACATATGATTTTAGGGGGTTTGCATTCAGCACATATTCTGCTAGCCATCCCCACAACAAGTAATTCCAGCACTGCCCTCGTGGAGACTGCCGACAGCCTGGAATGGCCCAGCATATTGTGCTAGGGCTTGCAACAGAGGGGTTCTTAGTTCTGCAGTGGGGCAGACTTAGGACATAACCCCATGCACTGGAATAGGATGAGCCTCACACCAGATCATCCTGCATCACAGTGGCCATACAAGAGGTTCTGGAGCTCCTTGATAGTCTGTAGTTAATAAAACAAAAAGGTGGGGAGACACAGCTGTGTACCATTTGGTCTGCGCTAGCCAAATGAGAAGAGCCATTTGCGGCCTTCCTGCTTCATGTCAGCCAATAAAATGATGAGCAGCATTTTATCTAGAGTTCATAAGCTCCATAACAGCAATGCTATGCAGATAGACTGCAGACACCAATATGACTGGGCATAACAAATAGTAAAACCCTGCAGTGGAGAGACTAAAAGAACAATAGAAAAGAAAGGCTAGAAGGGAGAAGGATGTATCACGCAGGTAAAAAAATATTTAGAAATAGGATCACTTCCCCTCTCACACTTCACCCTCTTTTATACCTCTGTACTCTCCTTCTGAGGATGTGAATCCTCCTGCTTCAGACTCCTTTGCATTTTTTTTTTTTTTTCCCCTCCTGCTTTGGAAGCTGTTGGAAAGGGCTGATCCAAGTAGAAGTAGTGGTGCACTCTAACATGAAGACTGATCATTAATGGATGTAATTCTACTTTATCATACATAATTATTTTGCTAAAATATCAATACTATTGATCTTATGGCATTCGAAGTATATAAATTCAGTTTAAGGACAAAAAGCAGTGGAGGGAAGAAGTTATACATATAAGTTGCCAAGGGTATTGCGATGACAAGTAATACCAGAAGGTATTTCTTCTGTTTGTGAAGTTAACCTTACCATAGGAACAAATTTTGAGTCATGGGATAGCTTTTTTGTTGTTGTCATTTATTGACTGCTTTTTTCCCCCAGACTTTTGAGGACAAATAGCATCATGAGAAGGAGGAGAAGGAGAGATACTCTCTGCTTGCCTTAGGATTTTGATTAGAATCAAGTCTTGATGCAGAACTGCTCTTTGGGCACAAAACAGCTCTCCTTCGAGAGCTGCTGTAGGAAGTGTTTAAGTTTATGTGTACTGAGTTATGACCAGGATGCCTTTCCATTTCCCTTTTTTAAGAGAAGCCACTTGCAAGGTGTTGTGTGCTTAATACTCAGTCACTTAGCAGAAAAGTAATGATGGTATCAGAGTAAGATGTGGATCCCAAGAAAATAGACAAAGATATCCAGTTTTTAGGATGTCCATTAAACTTACTGACAAAGTTAATAGCTGTGGTGTGAGAGCAGCCTTCTAAGGGCAAAATGGCTGATCTTATTTTAATGGGTCATGTGGACATAGGAGTATGGCTGGAACATCAGTTTCAAACCGTATTCTTAGTGATTCAGATCTCTCTCTTTCTCACACACAAAAAACCCCTTTAACAGTTACATGCAATACAGTTAACAGTGGTTGCAATGGCTTTGCAGTGCTGGACTTTGGTTAAAATTAATGCAAAATATGAGTTCTTATTTAAATCCATGTGCAATGTTAGCCCAGGTTTGCAGTTATTATATCAAAGTATGTAAAGAATCTGATAATCAGTGTTTTCTATCAAGAAGTGCTCCCCCTCTACAGAATATTCAGAAAAAAATAAAGGACGACGGGAACTTTTTTGTATTCTCACAGATGTTTGAGTGTCATAAAAAAGTGATTCCTTTTTCATCTCATAAATGTATCTTTGTGTGAACCATTTCATTTAATATAAAAACATACCCAACCAAAGTTAATGTAGTATGAACTGAACTCTTAACAGTCAATAATATATTTATTTCTAACATAGCTGAACAGTCTCAAAATGTAGAAATTTAAAAGTACACTTTATATTCTACTGAACATTTAGTAAAACCAATTGGTTTTGTTATTTTTAAATGCAACTGATTAATTACAATGGCGTTACTTTCAACATTTTAGTGCTGTTATTTCAAAGTTGTTCAGTACCAGTAACTGAAGCCGCAATACCAAAAGAACTCAGAGTAGGGAACTGAATAAAGTGGACAGATGCTCCATGGCACTCTGCATTCAGTAGGCTCCATTCACAATACAGCCCTCAGAGGGCTGATGACTGTATTTCTTATTTGTAAACTACCCGGAGAAGCTAAATGCTTCTCTTTCATTTATCATCTCCTCCCTGTAGCAAATTTGCCTCCAGTCTCTTCATTGTTCCTTCATTAAAAGACAGCACTTCTTGCAACAAGGATCTGCAAAGCCTGGCTGGCTCCCATGGCTACTGAAGGAAGACTGGAAGTGTGTTGCTTCTGCTGAAAGGGACGAGGCTGTTGTCGACTCCAGCAATTACTCTTATGCACCTTTTCCAACTTCTGGAAACAAAGGATCAAATGTGGTGACTATCCAAGGCTCTTCCCTTGGTTCTCTGTCCCAGCTCTTTCTCATTCCTAGCACTTTATTTTGGGAAAAATAGCAAGAGAAATTAATATTGGCAGCACTGCTAAGAACATGGCCTGTCTCACCCAGAGTTCTGTGCCTGACAGGGGCAATGGCAGGCAATATTTAGAGAAAAGATCTGAGTTTGGCTATTACTTGTGGTTGATTACCTTTGCACTCCCTCAGCATCCATCACTGCGATAAGGATGCTAGAGAGTATATTTCTGCCTATCCCTGTTAGTGTATCTTTATAGATCCACTGCCCATGAATTTGCCTAATTCCTTTTTGAACTTGTATATTCTATCTGCATCTGCAGCCTCTTGTGGTGAATCAAAGCAAGCTACGAGTTGCTCTGGATAAGGATTATCCTGCTTCTGCCTGTCAGGAAATTCTCCTGACCTCTATCTGGTCCTTAAAATTAAAGGGAATGGTTTATACAGAAAGACTAGGAACACTTTCAAACTGAAACTCAGAACTTCTGAAAACCAAGACCAGTGAAAATTGCTCATTGGGGACCCTGCCTAACTTTAAGGGCTACATTTAGCTGTTCCCCTGCAAGAAATGAGGTGTTAATTTACTGGATTGGATAGCTTTAAATTGAACTTTTTTTTCTGTTCCAAATGGGACCGTTCCAGTTATCCATTAATATTGCAAAATCCCTAATGAATACTAAGGGATGTCAACAACAATCACACTATGTGTATAATTGTTATTATTTTCAGAAAAGATTCTTTTGTTCACTTCTCCAATTCTTTGTTAATGGAACAGATTAAACAGCACAGGTTGAATTAACTGCCCAGTTCTTGTTATCGGCAGGCCCAAAGATAGCTTTCAAAAATTTATTACAATTTTGGAAACCTAAATTAATCATAGGTAGAAATGAAAGCTATTTCCCAGGGATAATAGAAGATGATGAAATTAAAGACAAAACTTCAAAAAAAGTCAGTCTGCACATGTGGAAAGGCAGGTATAATTCTTCTGGTTTTGAATGAAGTATATTCTTTACACATGCATGTTGCATTAAGCTACACTATAACATACGGTACCTTTAGCCTCACACAAGGGTAGCATGATTTTAGGTCTTGGTTCATTAGAGCCTGTGCAGGAATTCTATCTGATATTGCATTGAAGAAACAGTCACTGAAAGAACAATTTTGTCACTGTTCGAGAAGTTCAGCATGCTAATATGTCTGCGTGCTTCATGGCTTTCACCTTGCTTCTTATTGCCATCTTTTTTCCTTACACCATCAGCAGTATCTATTCCACTCAGGTCAAATCATTTTTATGAACACTGTGAGCCATTTATCTCAGCTTTTGAAGACTTAGTATTTGGAAAAAATAAGCAAATGTGGTTTGATGTCACTCATGCAGTAAGTACATCCACATGTTCCAATTTAGGATTATTAAAGTCAAGGGTGTCAAAGCTGGGCAGACTTTGCTGACCTAGTTTATTTTGTGCTGATTCGATTTTTCTCATCTTTATTATTATGTATATACCTAGGACGAATATGAAGCTGATTCACAGATTTGCTGCCCCAGCCTCATGTCTTGGAAGTGCACGCCTAGATTGAACGTGCAGCTGCTGAGGAGTTTCATGGCAACAGCAGAAACTCCTAACTGAAGATGCTCAGGGCAGATTCTGCTCCTGCTTGCATGCCAGGCAGACTGTGAGCAAGCTGTGTCAGTTTAAGTGATCACCCAGAAGTCCGAATTATTTGAAACTGAGAGAACAGAGCTGAGAGAAGAGACTGGCTGGCAGGTCACATTTCCAGATTTCAATGAAAATACCTGTGCAGAAAGTGACTCAAGTGAACCTTCTAAGATAAAATGACAATTCATATATATCTATATGTGATAGTATTGAGATTGTTTTTCTTTTAGTTAGTATTTTCTCAATTTTCCATTTTTTCAGTAATACTTCTTGCCCTCTATTGCATTGTACAATATATACACATGAATTTAATATGACATTTTTAATTGAAGTAAATTCTTATGTTGTTATTATCATTTTGTTAACTGATAAATCATTTTTCTTTGCAACCAACTAGGAAAGGTATAAGGAGTGCTTAGTATGTACAAAAAGAGGTTGCATCAGTGGTCATCATTCTACTAATGACTAGGAGTTAGATTAGTGAAACACTCACAGCAACACAGATCAGGCATTTGAGCACATTGGAAACTTGGGGCAGAAAACAGAGATTCAAAACCAAACCAACAAAAGGAAAACAACAGAAAAGAACCCTTGGTCACTTCAGAAAACTAGGACTACCTAATTTATAGCTGCTTGTGCGTTTAATGGAAGTATGACCTGAAACTTTTAGTTTTTTATTTATGATAACTTTCATTCTGTAGGTACTTGTGTCTGTTTTAGTTCTTTTTTCATGGTGCTAGTATCCAATAAATTCTTTTTTTTTTTCCTTTTACTTTTACTATGACTAGCCTAGAACATTCGTTTTCTTTATAAGCTCACTGAGGCGGTTGGTCTGTTTGACAGTACTATTTATTTGCAAAAGCTGTGTAAACTGTGTGAAAATTTAAGATTTAAAGTCTGCTCAGAAACAGAAATATGTGATTTCTCAGCCTGCTTGTTAATATAAGAATTGGTATGATTTGGTGTCTAAATTCATGGCCAAGGCATTTTAATGCAACAACATTTAGAAGGAGGTGGTTTTTTTTTCCTTTTTAAGATATCCAGAATTATGTCTTACTTCAAAAATAATCTATAAATGAAAAATATTGTTAAGATTTTAATAGAAAATGAAGATAAATATTGGAAAATACTTGTGAAAAGCATACAAAATATTGCTGATGATTTTACCTTGAAATATTCAAAAGAATATTTTCAATTAAGTAGGGGGTTTTTGAGAACTATTGACCAGCTGTATTTGCAACATACAGTGGGGCCTATGTTTTTTTGTCCCAAATGTCAATAAAGTCTCAATCTCAATAAAAAATAATAATAATACTAAAATAAATATAGCAAAATCTCAATATCACACCCTATTCACTGTTTTCTTAAGAGCACATAGGAATTAATTGCTGTCCTTTTCCGCCACAGCCCTAAAGCAGTGCATTTTGCAATGGAGGCAAGGCATCTCCATAACCCAAACTAGAAGAACTGCCATGGTATCAGGAACTAGAATCAGACATTTAGATGCCCAGCCAGGAGCCCTGGCTCTCCCACGTATCACGGAAGAGAAGACTCCTGCCATCAGTCCTCACCATACTTCTTAGGCTTCAGTTTTGATACATAGACAGGCCTAATTGAAAAGAGCCTAAATTTTCTCATCTATGTCCAGTAAAGACAGAGAAGAAGGGAATCTATTCAAGTGCTTGAGAAATAAAATTACTGTCTGCTTACTGGCACTCATGCCTCATGCTAATGGCCACTGCCATGTTCTTCTGTGCATGAAAGCATTCTCATGTGCCTGTATATTTGCCTACTAATTTTTCAGAGAACAGATTTCATATATGTATATATCAATTTCAAAATATAAAGCAGCAAATACAGAATCTTATCCTAGATACTAGACATTTGTTTAAAGCATCTTTTCAGTAAGGCAACAGGGGTACTCCTTGTTATTGAGTAACAGTCTGTATTTTTGTTCTAGTATCACAACTGCTTCTTAAAATTTCATTGCCTTGATCCACAAAAATGTAGGCAAAGATGACTTTTCTTTCAGAATTAGCAATCTATAAAAAAGATCAGGAGGGAGAACTGTCATATTGGTGTCCAATGGCAACTTAGGAAAAGCTGTCTGACAGCTTTATTTTGCCATTGGAGAGATAAACTCTTTGCCCCAGCTTATGAAAACCTAGTCCAGTAAAAATGATTTTTTCCCTTGTCAAGACTCGTATTCCAAGCTGCAGCACTGCTAACCAAGCCTGACTTGTTATTTTTCTTGGAATCAGGTCTCAGCGGTGAGATTTAGCTGGGGAAAGCAGCTGTCAAATGTCCTTGTATGCTACTATTTGCTGGGTTTTAAAGTGAAGTGATTATAAAATCACCACAGTCCCTACTACTCTTAACAACATAGGGTGCCAGACTTGCCAGTGTTGCAATTAATTGTGTACTGCAAATTCACTGGGTCATTTAAGGCCAAAGAACAGTGTCTTTGCTTAAGGTAATGCTACGGGGAAAAGGAAAAGTAAGTACTTTTAAACAATAAAATGTCACTCAAGGGATAAAAAGAACATTTACATACATAAGTATTTTACAAAAAGAGTTCACTACAATTTTTACTACGTGTGCTGAAACAATGGGCTTATGGTATTTGTTCTGGGAGGAGGACATACAGGATGTCTAAATCACAGTTAGAAAGTGTAATTGCAGTATGAATAGGCTTTTCACAGCTAGCAATACCCCAGAAAGCTCAGGGGCCAGCAACAGCAAAGCTGGGAAAGTCTTGATACGAGCTTACAACTCACTTGAAGTTTGCCCAGCCAGGTCATGATAAAATGCACATTTCCATGTCATGGTCTTGGAAAGAACATACTAACAATAAATCAAAGGATTCCATGATTTTGATAAAGGGGGGAACGTCTTCTTGTGAACAGTTGATAAACTTTTCTCTACCCAACCTTGATGGACAGGTAAACAGCATACACACATACATGTACCCATTACCACTGACACTTTGCAGGTAAATGCAGCTAAAGTCCGTCACTTATTTAACTTCTTAAAAAGGACATAAAAAATATATTTCAACAGTAAGAGAATACCTTTTGAAGTTTTCTGTAGCCACAGCCTCATTTTACAGCAGAGATCCATTGAGAAGATTTCAGAAATTGTGGTTATTAGCACTGCAGTGACTACTCTTATAAGTAGTATGATTTATAGGGGACTGTAAAATCAAACTCAAATTATTATATCAGACTGTAAAACAAGGGTCATTTAAGCTGGCATGCAATACATTATGTGACAACATGGCAAATGCAAAAATAAGCTTTGTAAAAAGTTCAGTCAATGATACTGGTATCACAGAATCGCATGCTGTGATCACATTTTTAATGAATTCCCTTGCTGTTAATATATAATGAAGATAATCAAAACATTCCTTAAATAAATTTAAAATACCAAATAATTCTTGGGATCTTGTTTCGCACACTCACATAGGAGTGCCTTTAACCTATACAGAGAAGAAAATAGATAACATTCTTGTGTGTATCTACATTATTCAGCAGAGGGTGTCTTTCTGATCCATTTGATCTGATTTGCAGTAGTAATAGCCTACATAGAACTAAATATGACAGGTCCTTAAGAGTTGATGCCATTATTTTGCTAACAAATGAACTAAAACTAACAAGATCCCAAGGTAAATTAAGCTACATTCTAGTGAGCAGAACTGATGAAAGCTTTTTCTGCAAGCAGTCTTTCCTCAGAGGTCCCATACTTCTCTCAAGCATTTCTCCTTTCCAACTGTTGCTCCCTGCCCCCAAGCACAACCAGCAGTAGTTTAAGTTGAAAGAAAAAAACTATTATAAGAGCCAGAAGGACTTCAGGCTTCTCTCCACCCATGAGAAATTAATATCTGGCACTTCATATGGAAGATGGACCGTGGCACAATTGGAAATTGGTTTTGAGGAGCACAAGGGTTTTCTTTTGTTGATGAGACTGCTGCAGTAGCTGCTGCTGCTGTTGATTTTCTTTCCCCACAAACCCTTGAGGAACCTCAAAACATTCAGCTTTACTTTTTCCCTTCCATTGTGCCTCCACTGCTGTATTGAGAGCCATGAATTCGTGATAACAACACTGATATTCCTATGTCAGATCATGCTGTCTAAGAAAATTTGTCTCTTTTTTTTTTTTTCAGTTACACAGTGTGCATGCACAATTTTGAAGCCACAACTAGCGCTAATATATGAGTACGGACATTAGCCTGTTTGCATGGTAGTCACACTGCTCCCAAACCGCTCACCATTCCAAATCTGGAAGGTATCTGATCCTTTGGAAATAAAAATGATACAAAACGTGTATTACCATGACTTGTAATGTGCTGTGTTCCATACAATAGCAATGGATTTCAAATGAGGAAAAAATGACTCGATGAGCCTCAGCACTGAGGCTTACAGCAGGCTATCGAGTATATTCAAATTGAAATAAAGGAAGCTACACTACACAAAAACCATCACTCTGGGACCAATAAAGATTAAAGCCGGAGGTCCAAAACCAAGCCATCTGTTAAGCAAGGGTGATTTGAAACAGAAATGGAATGTGTAAAAGAATAACACTCCCAAATAAGCCCTCCCATCAGAATGCATTTTCATTCTTTTCACGTTTCTACAGTCCAAACCCTTTCATTTCGCAAGGCTTTTGCTGTATGAGATTAACCTGTAAATTATTACAGACTATTAAATCCTCTTATTAAAAATCAGAGAAATATACGAATAGCCTTTTAAAGGGTATACTTACTACACACAGATTTTAGAATTTGTATGAGGCACCAGTAATGATGATGTTGCTACAACAAAGTCTAAACAGATACAAATTTCATTGTGAAAAGGGACAAGCAGGAAAGTGGGGTAATTGACTTCAGATGTGTGATGTGTTGTCTTCAGCTTAATCTGGAGAAAACCGTCTTTGCGTCCAATGTTGGGATACGAAACAAAAATAATCAGAGCCCCTTTTTAGCTGATCATTTGTCAGACTTGATGTTGGGCTTGTGTTTTGCTATTTAGATGATTTTTCTTCTCGGTCAGTTTGGGTCTCATGGCTACTGTGAGAACCATGTCTCTATTGATTTCTGGGAAACACACATATTGATCAGGACTGACAACTGGAAAGGTTAGGTGATGTGGTTTACATTGTCAAGCTACCACCTCCTACAGTGTGAGCTCAGGGCACTCTTTTTCCTCACTGAAGCTTGTTTCATCAGTCCATTCAAGTGCATTAATTCTCACACATGGGTTTCAGATTTCTCTATGGGAAAATAGAAATTGGCTAATGATGCACTTTATTGAATACCTAATAAGATATTACGATAATCTCTTATTCTATGAGTTGAAATGTCATTTCTTAACTATCATTACATACTCACAGGGCAGAGGAATTACACTGATGAAGTGTGTGGAGTACTAGTTGCAGTATTAACAGTAAAAACAGACCTCCAATTTCACTGGCTGCTGCAAAACTCGATTTCAAAATCCTACATTACTGCGCTGACACAAAGAATGATTTCCACTGCTTTGTGTGGTAGAGTTTAAGTCCCACACTCTAGAGACATAATGACATATTGGGGAAGGTAAATCAACAGTTTTTCACTTGGTCAATTCTTTGGATGCCTTTTGCTCTGGCATGCAGTTTTCTTTTGTCAGGACCAGGAGTTTACCTCCCTGCCTGCAGGGCCAGCTTGCTAATACAGATCTTTGAGAAGCCTCAGATGACTGAAGCTTCTCAAGAAAAAGCTGCAGGTATCTTCAGCAGAGACTCCCTCCCAAACACCTCTGCCAGGAAGTGTCACTGGGGGGCACCCCCCTTTCCTTGGGAGCTCCTTTGAGGATGATGCTCTCTAGCGTGTTCCCACCTGAGCAGCACTGCAGCTGCATTGCAGCCATGGACCTCTCTGATTCGGACCCAGGCCCAATGGACTGCCTTCCCGGCCTGACCTTGGACCTGCCTTGTCACTATGGACTTGCCTAGTGATTGCTGGTCTTTGTCTGAACCTGGCAGTTATCTCTGGACCTGATCCTGACTATGACTTGATACAGAAATGCCTTCTTCAAGTACTGATATTAATGAGAACGAATTTGATAACCCTTGACTCACACAATATAGAAGTAATTTACACTGGGAGAAGTGTTTTGAATGTTTTGAACTAGGTGCAGCAAATACTTTTTCTCCAATTAATGAATATCTCTTATGGACAAAGCCCATAATCTGGGCATACTCCTGTACTTATTATTTTTACATTGTTGTCTACATCAAATATATCTTTTCTTAATCTACCTTCCAAGATAACTGTGGTCAGTTCTCTTTAGAGCTACTGTTATCTTCCGAACAATGAGTACACATGTGTTTACAGAAACCAGATATCAACAAACACAGCATTTTAACGCATTTTCTAATTTAGCTTGGAGAAAAGAAGAATAAAAGATTAAGTGAAGTTTTAATTAAGAGATTCATACCATGCAAAACTGATATGGGCACTCACTAAATGAATATAAAATCAATAGATGAATCTCAAAATAGAATTGTAAAGAGAAAACCATCATTGATCAAGCTGTAAACAACACGAAGTAAGAAAAAATGTCAAATATCACAGAGGAGAAATTACTAATACAGACAGACCAAGCTGGATCACTTCATAAGCTCAGCATTAAGCAAACTATGTGGACAAAGGAAAGGTCAAATACTTGGAAACAAAGATTCAAACCATACTCTTAAGGTGAGGACAGCAGGCCTGTCCATGAAAGCAACAATTCTGAACAGTTTTTTAACACAAACTTCTCTGTGGGACTGAGAGAGTCTAAACACCCCACAGATTATTCACAGATAATCCATTCATTGGTAACACAAACACATGAACCAATCCACTCCACCCAAAACAGACAGCAACACACCTGAAACAGGTATTGTGTAATGTATTTTTAAATGTATTTGGCCTGTTATGTGACTGTCAGTGAAACAGCATGCCCATCACTTCTTGCCACAATGAAAGCTGAAACATGGAGGGAGATTCAAAATACTGGACCAAAAAAGCTGTTTTAGAATAAGCATTTTGAAGGGCCTGAATCTTTAGTTTATCATACAAAGCCCTTCTCAACTTGTGAGTCAAAAGCATTTCGCAAGTGGGCTGTCCTGCCGAATCCTAGGTATCACAAGGGCTCTCCCACAGTGACCAGATGTCACAAGGCCCAGAGCGCTGCCAGCTCTAGAAGTGATGTTTGGTATAAGAGTTTGAAAATCCTGGAGTAAAATGGTAAAAAGCAAACTTGGTTACACTCTCTACATGCCTAGAGGGAAAGCAGAAATTTCAGCAGGCAAAGCATAAAATCAACCCACCAGAAGAAGATTAAGCCAGGCATTTTTAAGCTAGAAATAATGTTCAGTGAAGTTCATTAACTATTGGCACAATTTGATGACAGTAATGTTAGATTCTTTACCACTAAAAATTAGTGAAAAATGAGATATTTTCTAAAACATATGCTCTATATAAACAGAAAATGCTATGCATGTTTTAAATACGAGGTCAGATTAAATGATTCTAAAAATCCCTTCTGGCTTTATAATCTACTTTGCAAATAAAACAAAAGATATTGGCTACCCTTGAAAACTACTTGGAAGCTTTAGCGCTGCATAACATGACTGATTTTCCACTTGTACCTGCTATTTAATTTATAAGATGGATACTCCATCATTTCTCTGCAAACAGCACTGGATTCTTTTTTGCTTTTGGAAGTGGATCTTAGGGCTGCTATTTTCATGCAGTGCCACATTACCAGAGTTTGGCCTTTGAGAGGCTCCTTTTCTTCTCATGTTTCACTGTCATAATTTTATCACTGTCCAGTGAACATACATGCTCCACAACACATGGCACTGCCAAGCCATGCAGCTGCACAAAGACCTCTCCTCAGCCTGCTTAGCTTGCAGGTACCTATCAATTCCCGGTCAAAATTTGCTTCCTCCATTAGTCCCAAAGAAACAGAATAATTTAGAGTAGAAGGGCCATCTGGAGGTCATTTACTCCAAACAGCTGCTCAAAGCAGTGCTAATTTCAAACTTAGATCAGAACACTCATAGACTTGAAAAATCTCTAGAGACTGGGATTCCGCATCCCTTCCAGGCAGCTTGCTGCAACGGCTAACTACTCTCACAGTGAAGTATTTTTTCCTTACGGTCAGCTGGAATTCCTTCTGCTGTAATTTATGCCCATTGCCTCCTAGACTTCCACTGCCCACCTTAGAAAAGTCTGTCCGTGCCTTCTCTAAACCCAGCCCTTATGTAATGGAAGACAGCAAGTAGGTCCCCCCTTAGCTTTCTCTTCTTCAGCCTGAACAAGCCCAACTTTTTCTACTTGTACATTATCTGCTCCATGCTCCAAACCATTTCATGGCCCTACCATCAGACTTGCTCCAGTTTGTAAATGACTTCTTGTGCTGACGAGCCCCAAACTGGATTGTTAAACTACATAAAGATGCTGCCAGGCCACTTGTCCAGCCTGTAAAGCTTCCCCTGAGTGACAGCCATACTCTCTAGCAAATTGACCACTCTGGTATTACCTGTGAAAAGGCTAAGAGTCCATTCTGTCCCACTGTTTTTAACATAAACAGTAATTAGTATTAGCTCTGATACCAATCCCTGAGGAGCACCACTGACCACCAGTGGACCCTGAACCACTGGCTGTCATTCTTTGAGCTTGGCTATCCAGCCAGTTTTCCACTCATCTCGTAGACCAAAAGACTGATGATTTTCAGGCAAGAAAGACTGGCATGAGATTACTCTCCTTTTTCAGTTTCAGATATTTACAACTGATCTGACAGATTCTTTGGTGTTTGAAGAGTCCTAGGTTTTCACATGCAACATTTTCTCCCATTTTACTTTTCCTGTGACTGTTGTCATGTTCTGTTTGGCAGCATTAATCCTATAAATCCAATTAGATTAGAATGTATATGTAACTCTCAAAGTTATGTTAAGTGAGTGCCTTTTCCCAGTATGTTTTTCCTACAAGGGAATGACTTAACCAAGATTTTTGTGTGGCTCGTTGTTATCAATGTTTTGAAGTTTTTCCATTAATATGAACTCAGATAGACCTACTGGTGTCTAGCTTTTAACTTTCCATCTGCACTAAAAGTGTGAGAAAAGGCCACTAAAATAAGTTTTAAAAGCCCTTGCAGGATATACAGTAACTGAGGGGTTTTTTTAGGTATTTGTGTTATACAAATAAAGACATTTAGCATTCACTTAAACTTGTAATCTATTTCACCTTGATATTAATGGAAATATTTTTAGAAATATGCTCAGTTTGTGCTAAATAATACAAAGACTTGATATTTCTCTGCCTGGGTCACATAAGATGATCTCTGAATTGGATGCATTTGCACTTGTATCCACAGAATTGCTGTTTAACCTATAGTTAGGCTCCAACATATCCCATTCCACCACCAAACAAGGATGCAATTTGAGAGAAGTTTTTATATTTTGGACTGACTGTGCACAACCCACTGCTAGTTTGTAGATAGTGATCGACCTTTAGAGAGAAACTGGAAAAAAAAATAATATTGATGGCCAGAAAGAAACACTAAAACCAACTGTATAGTGTGGACTTACTGGGTGAGGTCCAAAAGGATCTGCAAGCTGTGAGCCTGTTAATGAGTAACTTATAAAATTGATTGCATGTTCTGTTATCAAATGTATACTTTATTTATGACTTACTGTGTTCCCCTGTGTCTTATCAGCAGTGACCATGCCCCCAGCTGCTGTCACTTTTTCATGTCTTAAACTCTGCCAGTCTCTGGAAAAATAGAGGTATTGTACAATCTGACCTAACAGAACTGGCTGCTGTGAGTCTGCTTTATTGATGGATGATCTGAACAAACTACTACCAGGGAAATCCTGGCTTCAGACTGGACATATTTATTTCAGAAAGAGAAACAGACTGGAGGATGGGCATGGAGTGAAGCAGTAAAAAGTAGTTTTGCATCATAATGCAGAGTTTTTCAGTTATTCCCAAGAAAAAAAAAACATTCCTCCATCAGTTTAGTTCAGTGCTTCTCCAGCTGTGAATCACGTACTCTTCTTGAGATATTTGGAGCTGAGTATGAAGCAGAATACACTCTTATCTGTGAGCTATCTTGTGATAAGGCACGAAGAAACAATAATTGTGAATGAGCTGGAAACTAAACTCATCCAGAAGAACAACTTTATTTGCCATTTTGTATATAAGCCATTACAAACTGCTCAGATCTATCATAGAGTAAGACTAGCTTTAAGACTCCTAGTACCAGATCAGACATAGTGCAAATGCATGACGGAAAAGGTACCGATTTGGTATGAACTCACTCTGATGGTTCAAATTTGTTCCAAAGGCAATGATGGATTAACTTTGTATAGGCAGGCTTTATGCTACATCCAGTATTGTCTGCCTATGCAACACTAACTTTGCACCAGCTAACGTACCACCTGACATCTGTTCTCCTGCAGGTGACATCAGGTCAGCATAAGTACTTGGAACTGTTAACTTCATTATCACCTTCTCCAAAAAATTTAAAAGGGATTCAGTGATGTTCACCTGCCTGAACTAGATCAAATATACATTTCTGGTTCAGCCAGTTCTGCACAGATCCGATATGAATGACTGTGAAACAGCTATAGACCTACTCTCTGTGAGGTTTCCACATTCCTTGATCAGAAACAGACAGCAGCATTGATTATGGCAAACTAGCAGGTTTGGTAAATGATCTGTGACACAAAGTACAGTTAAAGCTCATGTCTATAGTTCCAGAAGCATGCCAGATGTTTATTGAAACTTTTGACTGACAATATAATAAAGAGACAACTACTTAAGCCAACACTTTTCTGGGAAAATGCAATGGTGTATTATCTTTATCATGCAAGATGCCAAACAGTAATACTATACTATACTATACTATTACAACTTTACATTTTGGGTTTGTGAGCTAATAGTTTTGAAAGAAATGCTCAGATTGTTGTGATGCAGTATTTCCTTAGAGACCTATAAGAAGCAACAAAGAAATTTGCTCTTTGCCTTAATCTTTCAATACAGCATTTACTTTTGGTGTAGAGGTAGTCCCAGAATGAACACTGTCACTTTAATCAGTGAGAAATGGGACCTGCCACTGAGGAGACGAAACATCGCAGGCAAAATCAAGATTTTCTTTTTGGGGAAAGGGCATGGGCAGAATATACACATGCACAACTTACATCCTTTATAAAAGGTATTGGAATTATTTTTCTCTGAGATCTCTACAGCCAACCATTCACAATGGTTTTCTGCAAATGGAATTTTGAGACATTTCAAATGAGGCACTGGTTCCCTCCATGCTTCAAGGGAGATGACACAAATATCTGCACAATGACTTATGGCATGTTTCTGACATCTGATGAGTTCCACCAGACTGAACATCTCTGCATCACTGAAGCATTCAAGATAGGTTATAGCAAAAGATCAAGCTCTTTGGAAGAGACAATGTTTTCTTCTTTGTGCTACAATAAAGAATATAGATGGAACATAATATATACATTTTTCTGTACATTGTCCAGAAAACTGGCAAAATCTAACACTACACTGTTATTTATAAAAATAGTAGGAAATAAAATTTTTAATTAAGGGACACGAGTGAAACATGAAAACATGCATTTGAATATATAACTACTAAAAATATGGTAGCTTGAATGATAATTAACTGACAATTAATATAGGGATTACTGTTCAACTAATGTCTGCTGGACAATTATTGCCCTAGCTGCTCAGTCCTTTGGTCACTACACTTCAGAATTCAGAGAAGTTATCATTTTCATAGTTGTTACCAATTGCTGGGATTCAATTGTGAAGAGACCTATAATGGGCTCACACCAAACTTGAAACAAATGAAAACATTTGGTCAAAATAAAATTATGATCCATATGGTTCTAGGTGTGTTGGGGAATAAGTTGATGGCTAGGAAGTTCTCTCTGATAAAGCAGAGCATTCCTTCAAACCTTTGTTAAAAAAGTGTTTCTTTTATTTTCTTTTTGAATTCTGCATCTACATCCAAATACTCCCTTTTATCTGCCTCATCTCACTTTTACCTCTTTTTTTTTCTTTTTTTTTCTGTAAGGGATTTTTTTTAGTCGGAGAGAGATGAGGAGTAAAGAGGAGAAAGGTGGTGCATAAAAACAAGGGAGTCCCAAATAGTCTTAGCTCTCTGCTTATCTATTTAGTAAACCTTACAAGATGGTGACAGAATCAAAACCAAAATGAATTAATTCGATAACAAAAGAAACTCCCTGTGTCTTATTAAATTTATGTATGGAGTATTACCATGTTCATAAATGAGGCAGATAAAACAAGCTAGCTCAATGGATTCCAATATGTAGCAGTGTGTAGGTATGTATGCATATATATAAAAAAATATATGTATGTACCATGTATACATGTATATGCATATCTAGCTATGTATGTAGATGTAGATGTGTATGTAGACACTTATCTTTTTAGCATATGCATGTTTCTGATTTATTTTATTTCACTTTATCAGGTAATGTAGTCTATTTTATTAGGCAAGAAATATTTTTCATTCCGGTAATTCTGCATTGCGTAATAGCATCTGTCTGTCTTTCTATTCTGGCAGCCCTGTAGTGACCAGTACAATAGCTGACAGCACAGTGAATGGCATTTCAGTTACAATGTTCAGCATGAACAACAGAAGAGTAAACCAATTTTCTAAAAACTTGTCCCACCACACCTCCACCAGCCCAGCTCAATGCCCATCTGGAGCACTTGCATAACAGAGGAGAGAAATGCTTGTACTTCAATGAATTCATTTTAATTCCTTGTTTCACGAAGCTGCCCAGAAAGAACTGAAAATCAATACAAGATAGCTCTGCAGTAGGTATTATGACTTCAGACTCCAATTACTTTTAATAACTTAAATAACAGCAGCAACGAGGAAACACAAAAATCTCTCTAACAATTCCCAGGCCTCTCAAACTGAGGACTTGCTTTTGTGCATTGAGCCCCAGCACAATGTGATTTTAATTCTGGTGTTCAGCAAGGCTCAATATTTTGATAAATTTCTGTCAGACATGCACTGTGTTGGCTATCACAGGCGAAAATCCTATTACTTAACTGATTTAAAAGTCCACTACAAATTAAGCTTCAGAAAAACATGCCTATCCTACACATTGCTGAGTAGGGATGGATGCAAAGCACAAATACAAGCCAAGGAACTCTCTGTATCAGGAAAAGCTGGAAGAGTTGGGGCAACCATAAGTGAAATCTGAGTCAACAATGCCATAAAAAACACAAACACCCTACACATGGGTAGAAACAAAAGACAGCTTCACAGAGATATGTAGTAATTCTTTCTGTTTCAACCTTTGGACACTTCATTACAAAAAAACCCTCAAAACCAACAACTAACAAAAGGAGAGAGAGGGGAAAGGAGGCAAGGGGGAAGGGAGAGGTCAACTGGAGAGGAACCAGTGGATAGCAATGAGAATAATCAGAGGTCCAGAAAACATGACTTAGACAGAAGACCAAATTATTGGTCAGTATTTAGCTTAAGGAAGAAAAGACTAAGGGACACAGTAACAGTTTCTGTTTGCAAAACAGACTTCTGCAAAGCCCGGGAGAGCAGTCTGTATTGCCTTCATGCAGTGGGGCAGGCAAAAAATTAAACTGGAGCAAGGAAAATCCAGGTAAGACCTCGGTGAAACTGTCCATTAGGACAGTGAAGTCCTGGAACAGGTGAGCTGGGGAGGCTATGGAGCACCCACGCCAGTGATGAGCTCTAATATCAGGTCAGAGAAATAGCTGTCAGGAAAGACAAAGGAGCAGCTGTCACTAGAGGAACTAGATGAGCTCTTAAAGGTCTTTCCAACATTACTGTTCTGTACCTTGTTACCATACTGTAGCATGAAACAAAGTGGGGAAAACACATAACTCATTAAACTAGTGAAATTCTTGCCTGCTTGTTTTGTTCTTGCTTAAATACTTATTGACTGACTGATAACAGAAGTATGTAGATTTGAATGATAGATGTTCACTTTAACTTATCAACAAATAAAATTTTCCAGCTGGGATTTAGATCCAGATGTCACCACAAAGCCTATCACATAATCCCTCAGTTCAGCTATGTTAAGCAGACTTGAAGCAGATCCAGAGCTGTCTAGTCTTGAGGCTTCTGCCCCTTCCTGCAAAGCTTGAGACACATTGGCTTGTTTGTGGCTTTGCTTTCTTTGCTAACTGGCATTCGATACTACTCATTAGCCTTCTATTCATTATTTACTGATGATGGATGGGTGACCTTTGACCAAAACCGGTCACAATAAATATCAGCATCATGACAGACCTGGTCTTTGCACTGCCTAACATGCTGCCACGAGAAAGAAAAAACTCCTTTCCGTCTTGGGAAATCAGTTTTTAGCATAAAACCTTGTTCCTGACTCATGCTACATTAGGGAATAAAAACACCTATGTCATGCACTAAGCTCTTTCCATTTCATCCATTGGTAAATTGGTGGAAAAGGTGACCAAAATACAAAAGGCAGTAACTGATTTCATATGAATATCTGAGTCAGTGAGGGTCATGAGAACAACCTTGGAGACTGTGCTCGTGCATGTTCATAATTTGTCTGAGATGGCATCCTCTTTGCCAGGGGCCAGCTCCACCTAGCCACTCAGCCTTCCCAGCACTGATCAGAAACATTTTTGTAATGGGATTCCTATTCAGCAGTAAGAATTAGAGGCTACCTGACCAACATACCTTCCCCCGCCAACGGCCCCCCCCCCCCAATCAAACCTTTCAGAGTCCTATTTAGAATTCAGAGAAAACAGACCAGTTTTTCAATTAATGCATTATGTATGTGTTAAATGGCACATGGAAATTCTATTACATTTCTAGCACCTTATTTAGGTTTCAGCAGTTTAAAAAGCTATTCCTTCTAGAAAAGGTACAATAAACTTAAACATGCACACATATTTATATGTGCATTATTACTATTGCCTTGCAGTCTAGTGTTTATAATGCTGAGTCTCTCCTAACCACCACTGAAATTACAATAAGACTGAAGCCCACAGCCGTGCTGTAAGCTTTGATTTAGCAAGTGCTTAGACAGAGACTTAGAGACCACAGGAGGGCTCCCACTGGTTTTGAAGAGCTTTGTATCAGACCCTGGTGTCAACTGTCCTTACAAAACAGGGAATGAGGCTGGGCAGAAGTGACTGAAATGATCTTACCTGTATTTCTTGTTCTGTGATGAGCTGCCCTGTGGAATTCCTTAGTTTCATTACTTAGAGGACAAGGTAGTCTGAGACAATGTCCTGGTTTCAGCTGGGATAGAGTTAACTGTCTTCCTAGTAGCTGGTACAGTGCTATGTTTTGAGTTCAGTGTGAGAAGAATGTTGATAACACACTGATGTTTTCAGTTGTTGCTAAGTAGTGTTTAGACTAAAGTCAAGGATTTTTCAGCTTCTCATGCCCAGCCAGCAAGAAAGCTGGAGGGGCACAAGAAGTTGGCACAGGACAGGGAAGCTGACCCAAACTGCCCAACGGTGTATTCCATACCATGGGACGTCCCATCTAGTATAGGAACTGGGAAGTGGGGGTGGAGGATCGCTGCTCGGGGACTAGCTGGGTGTCAGTCGGTGGGTGGTGAGCAATTGCACTGCACATCATTTTTACATTCCAATCCTTTTATTACTACTGTTGTCATTTTATTAGTGTTATCATTATCATTATTAGTTTCTTCTTTTCTGTTCTATTAAACCGTTCTTAACCCACGAGTTTTACTTCTCTTTCCGATTTTCTCCCTCATCCTACTGGATGGGGGGGGGAGTGAGTGAGAGGCTGCGTGGTGCTTAGTTGCTGGCTGGGGTTAAACCATGACAGACAAACCGTCCCCAGCAGAGTGTTTTTACACCACCTAGAACAACAGATTGCAATGTATTATCACAGAATAAGCTGTAGCTCATAACTTAGCAGGAGATTGGACCTGATGACCAACCCAAACTATCCTCGAGTCCTATGACAACAGTAGAATTGGCCTTAATATATTTTCTTGGAATGTTGTAGTACCTCTTGCTGCAAACTCTTCCCTGTATATGTGCTATTTATCATTAATGGTTTGGAATTACTGAATGACATAGCATAGACAAATATCATTTGCTGTCTGTTTCATTTCTGTATTATTAGCCCATCATTCCTGAAATATTGTATTTTACTTCACCAAAGACAGACCATTCGGATTTATTCTTTATGCAGAAATTCCTAGACTACCTTCTTCTCTTACTACTTAATTACCAAATTGAATTATTGCATTTCTGAACATGGCACAGTTTATGATTCTTTCTTTCCTGAAGTCTTTCTCCTCAATATTTTCAAATTAATCATTTATGAAGGCCATTGCAGTGTTTAAGTCTTAACAGAACCAAATCTACTACAATTTTAGGGTTTATAACATATTTTAAAAATAAATGATGTCAATCAGAATGACAGGAGCATGCAGTTAGCTGTGCCCTCAGGATAAAAAACTCTCCAAACAATCAGCAACCATGCCATAGAGACTGCACGGGGACTGGGTAAAAGAATAAAATCCACTTTGCCTTGCCCTCAACAAAATGTTATGAAAATTAATACAGTAGTATAAAGGTAGAAACAAACCAAAACCCAACATAAAATCAAAGAGAAGAGAAAAAAACAAGGGCATACATGACAAGTTGAAATATGAAAGGCTAGAGACAAAAAAATAACTAAGCTATGGCAGAAATGGATCATAGGTTATTGTCATAGCACTTGATGTGTAAAAATGTTAAAAACAATAATCCAACCAACTCCAATGTTTCCAATTCTGCATTTCATATTAATGGAGGAAAATATTATATAATCCAGTTTGTAGTCAGAGTGCTGAATGCTTTGCAGAATGCATTTTCCTACAGTAACTGTGTGCATTGGGAGTATGCATACTATTCCAGTCCTTACACCCTACTTTAAAGGAGAGTTAGTGTTTAGGGTCTTGAACAGGTGACATGATGGTCCTCAAAGATGTATTTTGGCCCATTCTTTGTCCCTAAACCACTGTGCATGAAGTTCACATTTATTTCTGAAAAGGACTATCACAAGCCTTATACCTTGCTCTTAGTCTCGCTTAAACTCTATTCTGGATAAGCTGCACTTACTCTCAGGGGCATAGCACTGGACTGCTGCAGAGGGGTGAACTTCACAATCACAATACCTTAATTGTTCATTATGAGTTCCTGTCCTGCCAGAAAAGGGCTGCAAAAGTAGACAAAATGCTGGTCCAAAATGAGAGATAAGTCCTTACAAGTTGTGCAATGCATTTATTTCTTTGTGTCTCCAGTTCTGTGTTCATAAGTCACTGTACAGGATGACTGAATACACAACAGCTACAAAGGTTTTAGAGTTCTTTTTGAGTGAAAGACAATGAGTACAGAAAATTCAAAGTATTGTTAATTGAATATGCAAATGCTTTTTGAGGAAGAAGTTAGTGTATGCTATTCTTGCAACATCCTAAATTTTATTGTTCGAAATGCCTACAGACTTTCTGCTGGTATGAAGATAATCTTTTCTCTCTGGTATTTAGAAGAAACAGAAATTATTTGCTTCATTTATAACTACAAATGATTTAAAACTGAGTGGATGAACTTCTCTTGTTTTGTAAAACTTTGCTAACTTTTTTCCACTTGTTTTATTGTCTTGCTTCTTAAAATATGTACGGAGGTATTATGCTCTTTTCTCCCTTTTCAGTTCAGTAACTCCATCTGGCATTTGTAGTGATCAGTCTAGCATGTCCAATCAAAAAAGGGCTCTTGCAATGCTTTGATCAATGGATATTTGAATATATCAACATATATTGTACATAACTGACTTGTTTTCTGGTACTTAATGTCTCAGTAACTGCAAAGATTTTATTGTACTGATGTTCAACGCAGATGCTGAGATGGGGGTAAAATGACCCAGATTCTACTAGACACTTACCCCAGCATTAATATGGAATAATCTTTCAGAAGATTCAAATGTAAGTGATTGCAGACTCTTCTTGGGTAATTTTATGACAGAACTCTGCCATGAAGGAAGTGCTCCTGGAAGAGCAATAAACCTTGAAGAATGAATAATAAAATCTCTAAATATGACACATGCCATTAGCTCTTTGCTTCATGTTTATCAAGTTTGGTTCCAAAATATTATTGTGACTACTATTGAAATTACTGTCAGGTGCAAAATATTATCGCAGTGCTTCCATTTTATAAGCACAGTTGAAACAACAATGAACTCATTTTTCCTTTTTCTGGGGATAGTCTTTTTCCAAGATTACAAAGCACCTTCAAATCTTTTCAAGTGGTCACAATTCCTCCTTCTCTCTTTCTTTTGGTTGCAACTGCTTTAGTAAATATCATACTGTTCTTGTCACTTGTAGGTTTTTTTTTTCTTTCACTAGAAGTCTCACTTTTCTCTATACATTTGCTATTAGAAGTATTAGAAGGGCTACTAGCTAATTCTTTGATCTATGCAGAAAAAAAATATTTCACAAATCTAGATGATTTTTAAAGCAGCTTTATATGAAAATTGTAATGACTAGCACAGTCTTATTTTCTCATTTTCAATCATTTGGTTGATTTCTCTTTATCAACACGAAAACTTTGTGACTCAGCAGCAGCCAGTATTGAAGAGGGCTCAAGTGTCCAAGATAGCTAAGGCACTACAAGTTTTGTGAAACCCAGCCAGGAGAAGAGGGATACAAAGTTATCCCTGTATCGGGGGGAAAAAACTAATGGGCCATTATAACTTCTACTGGATATCAAGCATCTTTCCTATCAGTAGATGCTTAGCAACATATTAATAATTTTGTGCTTGCCTCCAGATTTATCACAGGAAATGCGGTGAGGACGTAGACCTATAATAGATTAATAATATATGACACAATCCCATCCATTAATTGCACTGTTCACAGAATTGTCTGTTAATTACTATTCATCTATTATTGATGCATTCATTTGTTACCTTTTGGAAATCAGACCACAAAATCTTGACTAACATTTCACCTAACATGTCTTTCCTGAAGAACAATAGGATTACTTGGACAGCATGGCATTAAGTTCAGATGTAGCAGAATACAAGAGATGTAAGGAATAGGATGCAATCTGAAAATATTTTTACTTGTGTTATGGACAAATACTTTCTTATCCTTGCAGATAAAGCATACAACCCTTTAAAAAAATCAACCCTTCAGCATAATGATTATCTGGACAATTATAAGTAAGCACTAAAAAATGAATATTAGAAAGCAAGCTGTCAACAAAGAACACCACAGCATGTACATACAATACTTCAGGTCTTGCAACGGCAACCTGCATAGTAACCACTAGTAACCTCTTACGGTAATTAAAACACAAATGTTGATTCTCACTACTGATAAAATCTATTTCACCTTGGCTTCTAAAACCAAGTCTTCTTAGACTTTCACTGATGCAACAGCCTTATTCAAAGTTATGTACTTTTGTCTGAAGTATTACAAAGGCAAAGAAATGCTCCAAAGTATGATTTTTTCTCACTTTCTTTCCCCTCATGCGGCCCAGATGCAGGCTTTGGGCCAACCTGACTGTCCTGGTTTCAGCTGGGATAGAGTTAACTGTCTTCCTAGTAGCTGGTACAGTGCTATGTTTTGAGTTCAGTATGTGAAGAATGTTGATAACACTGATGTTTTCAGTTGTTGCTCAGTAGTGTTTAGACTATGGTCGGGGATTTTTCAGCTTCTCATGCCCAGCCAGGGCACCTGACCCAAACTGGCCAACAGTGTATTCCATACCATGGGACGTCCCATCTAGCTTAGGAACTGGGAAGGGGGGGGCAGGGACGCTCGGGGCCTGGCTGGGTGTCGGTCGGCGGGTGGTGAGCAATTGCCCTACGCATCATTTGTACATTTCATTCCTTTTATTGCTACTGTTGTCATTTTATTAGTGTTATCATCATCATTATTAGTTTCTTCTTTTCTGTTCTATTAAACCGTTCTTATCTCAACCCAGGAGTTTTACTTCTTTTCCTGATTTTCTCCCCCATCCCACTGGATGGGGGGGAGTGAGTGAGCGGCTGCGTGGTGCTTAGTTGCTGGCTGGGGTTAAACCACGACACTGACAGAACAAGCTCTCAGGACTTGTCTGGGTTTGCCTGGGCCTCAGCTGGTTGTAGCTTGGTTAACAGCTGTCAGTGGCCACCTGAGTGAGCACTAGCTCACTTACTCTGCACTGCAAGCTGAGTTGGGGTGCACAGGCACTGCCCATTATATACCCTTCACTGTGCCTTAGCTGCAAAATGGTGTTTTATGTAGGGAGAAAAGATGAGGCTTCTTATTCCCATGTATGAGATGGAGTCCTAATTAAGATAGACTTCTTTAGCTATAGTCCTTTGTCTGTAGCTAGCTAACTTTTCTATGTCTGCCCTCCAACAAGGAGACCACAGCCATGCATCTGAAACTAAAGTCATTACTCATTGAAGTTTTCTACCTCCCCCTGGATCAAAAGTCAAACCTCTATCCCATTCTTTTTTATTTTTCAATTTTCTTCTTTAATTGTAGCTGTTACCATTTCCTTGCTGGATAAAATTATTACTTTTATTTTAGCAGCTGGCTTCCTACTCTGTGATCTACTGATGAACTATTTTTTCACTTTGTTCCCCTTTTTTTCCTTCCTGTCTGCACATGGCGGTCCCTTTTACCATCTTATTTTTAAAGACTAATTTAGTTCTACCATGTTCTAACTTTTTTGATTTAACCTTTCTTTTTCCATTCACCTCTAACCTTTATCCATTTCTATCTTACTTTTCAAGGAAGACTGTGTGATCAAACTATACCTTTTCATCTCACACTATTTCTGATGTGCTGTTTAATAGCCTTGTTTCTCTTTTGAATCATACATGCTGATACAGAACTTATGTTCCAGTATACTGTATACATATTAAATTTCCATGAGGTCATTTTTGTAGGAAGAAATATTAAAAGCTTTGCTGATTTTCAGTGCCATCTAGTTGTTCTTCTGGATGTTTGATGGGACCCACCAGAGCAACAAGATTAGTGAATGGCAGAAGATTTTCTCAGTATGAAAGAACCTTGTCAAATTAAACATACATAATTTATAAGAAAGATTTTCTTTGTTGCTCAGAACTAACAATTTCACGCATCTACAAAGTTTCCATTCCTACATTATCAGAGTATGCATTTGAGATATATGAGTGATTAGAGCTTGAATAACAGTTTGTCTTAAAGATGTTTTGTATGCACCGTTGGTGACAAGTTCTCAAAGAAATGAATCACTAAATATGCTAGACAGGCACAGTGGATACAGTCACATTAAATTCTCTTAAGAATCAGATAAAGAGTAGGATTTCATCCTGGAATAGGCAAGGTTTCTAGGATTAGGATGCACAGATCAAACTGGGAGAAGAAATAATGTGGAAGAGAATTTTCTGCAGGTAGGACTGACAAAGAAGCCTAACTTCTAACACCCTCTAGCAATGAAAATGGTGAATTGTTTTGGGAAACTTCTATCTTTTCATGATATGGAGCTTCTCTTTCTGTTGCATGAAAAGATATCATGATACCTTGCTTTTTACCTTACCAGGAAGGTAAAATTACTGTCTCACTCTACAGGGAGCTGTTAGTAAGGAACTGTTTTGTGGGCAGCTAACTTATTTCTTGTCAACAGTACAGGTTTTCTAGCTCCTCAGAAATTAGGGATATGGTAAGTGGTCCCAGGAGAAAGGTATTAGTGTAAAAGCAAGGGCAGGAGCACCACCTCCTACTTGATGTTATATTTCAAAGCCTGTAATTAAACTATTTTTACATGTGGGCTTTTAAACTGAAACTAGATCACACCAAAATCTGATGTTCCTGGGACTCAGCTTCCTAATAGCTTCTTCTCATGCTATTTCTCTTTCCTCCACATTAAACAATGGCATGTTTTGAGACAGAAACCAACAGGACTTCAACTTTTTCCCTGGATGTTAAGTGTTTTCTCCTGCAACCCCATAGAGTCTAGAGATTATTTCAATTTAACAAAACAGTTTCTTTTGGGAAGAAAGGGAAAGGGGAATGAATGTTTCCTTGATCACTCTTCCTCATGTGCATTTTTCAGCTGGGCATATTCTTGAAAACCTAGTTAGAATCAAGTATTAATGCTTAAAGTAACATACCAAGAAAATGCTAGGGTTTTCATCATATGCTAACCTTTAACAGACTAAACCTCTATGGTCTTACTGTGACAAACTCAAATATGGCTGGGGAAGATGATGCAAACTCCCCCTCCCTCATTTGATACTCTCTGCACAAATGCAACCCTGGCTTCTGGCCACACAGCTAAAGGGCCATGAAGCAGGGCCACAGCAGGAGTTTATAAGCTCTCTTTTTACACGTGCCACTGTATAAAAATATGAAGCCTGTATTCATGCAACTAACAAAAATAAAAATGCCAAAACTCTCCAGGTTTTTTAGAAGTACTGCATAAATACATTGCAGGAATGGATGAAGGGACTATGGTTAAAGGGGATGCTGTACAGTTACCCTTTGTCATGTGTCCACACCCAGAGGAAGCTACAGGCAAATTAGTACTTGCCCCAGACTCAGGAAATTTTTGCTCTTTATCAGCTCTCTCCCCTTGTGCTTATGTCTTTAATCCACTTTTTTTGGTTGACAACTGCTCCTGGACCTGCTCGATCCACCACTAATAGTATGTTAAGATAAATGTTAAGGGGGGGGGGTCAGTTTGCAACTTTAATGCAGTTTTGCCTCTTACTGCTCTCATGGGACTACAAAGTACAATGTAAGATAACTCATGACTAAGGCTTGGCAGGTATGCAATTCTAATATTTTCCTGACTTCCATGGAGATGCTATCAGTTCCTAACAGCACTATAAGCAGATGGTTAATTGTTACAAAGCTGCATACTGTTAATTTTGAAACTTGCATATGCTACCATTTTCAGGGCAACATGTGGCTTAAAGGAATCATAGAGCATTTATAATAATGTCAAGAAAAGAACAGTAAAAAAAATTTCTTAAAATGCATTGGGCTATTTTGAGTCACATTTCTGCTTTTTGTGGCACAGCTTTTCAAAGATGATAAAACATATTGAACCTTTCTAGCGAATGAAGACAGTCCCATAGGCTACTGTGAGGTGCTGCTGAATATTTAAAGAGCTGGCATTCTCTTACTAGGAACTTTTCACTTTCTCTTCTATGAGAAATGAGCCACCAACATGCAACTTCTCATTTTTTCTTTAAAATCCTGGGGATTTTTTGCTTTTAGTACTGTACAGTCTGCCTTTTAAGATTATCCAACACCATAATTTAACATCCTAAACCAGATCACTGGAAGGGTAAGACTTTTTTTTTTTTTTTTTTTCAGGCATGCTACTAATGGCATGTTAAAAGAATGCATTTGTAAGCCCTCCAAATTTTTGACGCTACATCTTCAAGAATTAAATATTGTTTTCCTTGTTTCCATTGAGTTTTCTAACTAAATACTAAGCATGGATAGAATGGCTTGATAAACCCCGTCAGTATAACTCATTGTTGGGTCAATATTTACAATTCCTCAATTCATATTAATAACCTCAGATTTTCTCCACCTCTCAGCTTGGTGTTTCAGTCTACCAGTTTCATTCTAATTCCTCACAACTGTAACAATCCATACTAACAATATCACTGCCAAAGTATTTCAGTAACAGTAAAAACTCTCCACTTTGGTTTTCCAAGAATCATTCAGTGATGTAATTTTAAATTTAAACTCAGCACACAAACATATACTTTGCTGTATTTATTTTACAGCTGAAGTCATGAGTAATTTCCAAGATAATTAAAATTGTCAGCAAACAAATGACACTAGAAAATTATTGCATTTAAATAAAAAAACAATAGTCCTATACAAATTTTTACTATATAGGACTCTAATAAATTTTTCTCATGGTATAAGAGAAGTAGAATAGAAATTGAATTTTGAAGCATTTATATTTGCTCATCTATTTGATGTTATGCCTAGCCTATTAGCAAGAGATGCTCAGGACTGCCTGAATACAATGTGAGTTACATCAGGTGGTTTTCTTCTCACATAATTATAACCTCCCATGCTGAGCAGAAAAAAAATGTATGTGAAGAAGAAGAAAAAAATGTATGTGTCCACCCAAGAAGAAACTGAACAAACCCAAATATTTATGTAAGGGGGGTGGGGGGAATAATTCTTAAAAGTATGTAGAATTGAGTAAAAAAAGAGGAAAATGTTTCAACCTCAGTCAGAAAGCTCAATACAGACAGAGCTTGCAACAATTACAAAAGATAAGACTAAGTAGCTGGCTTGTGTTTTTCCTCCATGTACATGCCTGCTGTCCTTATGTCCTTGCTGGATTTGTATTTCCATCCCTTTAGAATAAATGCTTAGACATTTTATGTATAGAATCTAACCTGTGTGATGACATCTATTCCCAGGTCCTTGGATCCCAAAGTATTGATTAGGAATGTGATGGAAGTCTCCCTTGAATGATGAACTTAAAAGATCTGCTCTTGAAGCATCATTAATCTTTCTAGGCATAGAAATCAGTGTACTGTCACCATCCATTCACTATGACAGGTAAAATGAGTTTTTCCCCCAGCCTTATGGAAAACAAAAATGCTTTTAGAAAATGCACTGTGGTCATGACTCTGATCACAAAAGGGAGCATAATTCATATGTTGTCTAAAGAAGGCTCGGCAAACTCTATTCCTTCAGATTTTATTTTGTGCTCATCTTCATGAACCTTCTCTCTATTCTCAGTACACTTAGAAGAATAGCTAAATTCTTGGAAGAAAAAGCTACTGCTGTCTGTATCCTGGTAATGTAAACTCAAATAATGACCAGTGGGATTTGGACACTGTTGACTGGACTATGAAAATAAGAAGGTATTTCCTCAAAAATTTAAATCAAGACTGATGTTAGCTGGAATAGTTCATAAATAATTTTTCTCCTTCTTCCCAACAGTGAGTGGCAGAGAAACTTAGAGAGAATATATCTAAGACAGGGAAAAAAGTTTCAGAGAATATGCCCTGTCAATTAGTTACAGCTACCATTAATATAAATCTACAGGTTTTAGTTGATTTTCTCTTCTTCTTTAAAAAAAAGGAGAAAACATGTATATCTGCTATAAATGCAAAAGAATAGTAAAGCTATCATACATCATCATTCTCATTGGGTTTTTAGGGGCATTTCTAACAATCTGAGTAAATTATTTATTTTAAAGTGAAGTTGGAAAAGTATCAGGAAAAGAAGGAAAATAAAAATGGTAAAATGAGAAGCATGAAAAAGATATTTAACTATTTACAATTCACTGTACCATAAAAGGTCTTGAACATCCTAAAACATTGCCTCCTGGCCTTTGCCCACACTAGTGAGCCCCATATTAGTGTCAACTGCAAATAAAATGAACGAATTACTTGATAAATTTCCTTCAGTTACAAATAATCACAGACATATCAAAAGGTGTCGCTGAAAAAATAAGCGTAAGTAGAAACATACTTCAGCACTTTTTCTCTATTTCTCCCTACTTTCTTACTCCCAAAATGCTCTTGGAAACAAACAAACAAAAAATCATGTTATATTTTTTGAGACTGATCGGTGTTAGTTTTCTTCTTTTCTCACCCCAGAGTAACTATGTTAAGCCCCTCTAGTTGGCATAGGGTCTGCATGAGACACCTCTACCACTTTAGGATATGTGTGACCTGACTGTCCTCTGATTCCTGATTCTGCAGACTCATTGAGATGTAAATAGAAGTCCCCTTTCAAACAATCAATGGAGATCTCCAAAGGCACCCCTGGTTTCTCCTTCCCCAGTATATTTGCTCCTGTCTCCACCTCCCACCACTTCCAGTTGTATGGTCCTGCTCCAGCTGCAGGTCTCTGTCCCCTGACCTGGGCTGACTCAGTTGTTTGCCTGGTGGCACTGTAGACCAGAACACAAGAATAACTTCAGATAAAAATAACTATTCTCTCCACTGCAAAGAGCTGCTGTTTAACCTGGAGTTATTTCAGTGATGATAAGTCAACAATAATTGACTACATAATTATTACATAGATGTAGGAACCAGAGTTACAGAATACACTCTCTATAATAAGACAGCTGCTGTAGGTAGCATTCCTTGGTGATTAAGAGGTAAAAGGAGGACTTACCACAGCCAAACACCACATCTACAGTTCTTTTCATAAATGGGTGTGTGTCTTCTGCAAACATAACTTTTCTACTAATTTCTCAAGAATTTAAAAGTGCAAAATTTCTATAGCTGTTCAAATAACACATTTAATAACATATTTTATAAACTCTCAACCTCCCCCCAAGTACAGAATATTTGAGGTGTGGGATTTTTAATACTTTGCAAATTAAAAACAAGACCCTAACTTTTTAATGGACTTTAAAAATCTGTAAGCTAGGACTGCAATTGTTATCATATTTTTGACCCATTTCCATCTGGATCCAGAATACACTAACTCATACAATATTAAATGAGCTATATCTACCACTACCATGCCTAGTGCAAAACAACGTTATGGAGTAAGGTGAGATTCACTTAAGGATCTATCAAATTTAACACCAAGCATGTACCATTGCAATTCAGTAATAATGAAAAACAAAGACAGTAATATTTTAGTGGATGACACAGTCTTGCTGAGAAAAATATAAAAATGTTTGCTGTCAGTACATGCTTATATACAACATGAGACTTCGAGAGCTCGAAGCATTTTATTCCGTGTTTATAAAAAAACTGCACAAGATGAACTAGGTACATTTATTGCCACAGAAATCCAGATACCTAGGGTTAAAGTGAAATAATAAGAAAATATAAAAGACAGGAGCATCGATCCAGAGAACATGAGAGAATTCATAATTCTGTAGTTGCAGTGTTAGTCTGTGTCTTTATATGAGAAAAAAAATAATGGAATAACGTAGCTAAAGCCTGATCTTGTTTAAACTTCATGATGGCATCTCATGTGGATCTCAAAAAGTGATAAAATGAATAAAAAATAAATGGTAAGTGTCGTGGTTTTAGCCCAGCCGGTAACAAAGAACCACGCGGCCGCTCGCTCACTCCTCCCTCCCCCCTCCGGTGGGATGGGGGGAAGACGGAGGAGAGAAAAGAAGAAAAAAACCTGGAACCTCGAGGGTTGAGATAAAGGCAGTTTACTGGGACAACACAAAGGAATTACAACAACAACAACGGTACTAATGAACTAGTATACAAAAAGAGTGATGCACAGTGCAACTGCTCACCACCCGGACCCGACGCTCCGCCACTTCCCCCACCGAAAGAAGGATCCACCCCCTCCCCCCCCCGGCCCGCTCCCTATATATATACTGAGCATGATGTCACATGGTATGGAATAGCTCCTTGGCTAGTTCAGGTCAGCTGCCCCGGCTATGCCCCCCACCTCACAGGTTCCTGTAAAAATTAACTCTATCCCAGCTGAACCCAGGACATTATCCACCCCTTATTCTATACCATCTACATCATGCCCAGATCTTACATTTTCCAATCAACCACTACCACTTTCCTTGTCTTATATATATATAAGTATATGAACTTGTTCTCCTCCCCCCTGCACACACACACACACACACACAAATGGTATTCCTTTAGCCTATGGGCTATTCCTCTAACGTGTCCATCGATTTATTTAGTCCATGACTTTGGGACTCCATCTGTTGTAACAGTTCTTCAGGATAAGAGAGATGGTGTGAGATGTTGGGTTGTTGCATGCTGCCTCTGGAACTTGTGGCTAGTACATTTGGTGCAACTCACACCCTTGGTCTACAGGTCGAAGATGTTGATCTTGAGGAAATTGCTGGGTGTCAGTTTAAGTTCTATTGCTGTTGTACTTGGCTCAGTTTTAAAGTCCATGCTGCAGTCATTTGGGTAATTCTTACAGTAATACCCTTGATATGGCATATAGACATAATAGTTACAATGACATGCATTGGCAGGTTATTTAGCAGTTAAATATTATACAGCCCAATTCACTGGCTATTCTCTCCCAAAATCAAATCTCCCTGAGGTACACATCGAACTTCTCCATCCTTCTGCATCACCCACCAGGTGTACCCAGGTCCCTGAGCAAAAACAACTCCTTGAATGGGTTTGCCTCTGCTTGAGGGAGGACTAACCCAGACTGTCTTTCCTAACATACTCCTCATGTGCACTACAGGGACTTTATCCCCTTCTATAGTATGTGGAAGTCTTGGTTGGGCGGGGCCAGCCCGATTGGCGGATCCTCTAGTATTAACTAACCAGGTGGCTTTTGTTAAATGTGTATCCCAGTCTTTGAAAGTTCCACCCCCCATCGCTTTCAATGTAGTTTTCAGCAGTCCATTGTATCGTTCAATTTTTCCAGAGGCCGGTGCGTGATAAGGGATGTGATATACCCACTCAATGCCATGTTCTTTGGCCCAGGTGTCTACGAGGTTGTTTCGGAAATGAGTCCCATTGTCCGACTCAATTCCTTCTGGGGTGCCGTGTTGCCATAAAATTTTCTCTTCAAGGCCCAGGATAGTGTTCTGGGCAGTGGCATGGGACACAGGGTATGTTTCCAGCCATCCAGTGGTTGCTTCCACCATTGTAAGCACATGGCACTTGCCTTGGCGTGTTCGTGGGAGTGTGATATAGTCAATCTGCCAGGCCTCCCACTGTTTATACTTCAGCCATCGCCCCCCATGCGACAGGGGTTTTTGTCGCTTGGCTTGCTTAATTGCAGCACATGTTTCACATTCGTGGATGACCTGTGCAATAGTGTCCATGGTCAAGTCCACCCCTCGATCTCGAGCCCATCTATATGTTGCATCTCTCCCCTGATGGCCTGAGGTATCGTGGGCCCACTGAGCCATAAATAGCTCACCCCTACATTGCCAGTCCAGGTCCACCTGAGACACTTCAATCTTGGCGGCCTGATCTGCCTGCTGATTGTTTTGATGTTCTTCAGTGGCGCGACTCTTGGGTACATGAGCATCTACGTGACGTACTTTTACCACTAGCTTCTCTATCCGAACAGCGATATCTTGCCACAGTGCGGCAGCCCAAATGGGTTTACCTCTGCGTTGCCAGTTGCCCTTCTTCCATTGCTGTAGCCACCCCCATAAGGCATTTGCCACCATCCATGAGTCAGTATAGAGATAGAGCACTGGCCACTTTTCTCTTTCAGCAATGTCTAAAGCTAGCTGGATGGCTTTCACCTCTGCAAACTGGCTTGATTCACCTTCTCCTTCAGCAGTTTCTGCAACTTGTCGTGTAGGACTCCATACAGCAGCCTTCCACCTCCGATGCTTTCCCACGATGCGACAGGACCCATCAGTGAACAGGGCATATTGCCTCTCGTTTTCTGGCAGTTTATTATACAGCGGGGCCTCTTCAGCCCGTGTCACCTCCTCCTCTGGCGATATTCCAAAATCTTTGTCTTCTGGCCAGTCTGTGATCACTTCTAAAATTCCTGGGCAACTGGAGTTTCCTATGCGAGCCCGTTGTGTGATCAGTGCATTCCACTTACTCCACGTGGCATCAGTCGCGTGATGTGTAGAGGAAACTTTCCCTTTGAACATCCAGCCCAGCACTGGCAGTCGGGGTGCTAAGAAGAGCTGTGTTTCAGTACCAACCACTTCTGAAGCGGCTCGAACTCCTTCATATGCTGCTAATATCTCTTTTTCAGTTGGAGTATAGCGAGCTTCGGATCCTCGATATCCCTGACTCCAAAACCCCAGGGGTCGGCCTCGGGTCTCTCCAGGTGCTTTCTGCCAAAGGCTCCAGGTAGGGCCATTCTCCCCAGCTGCAGTGTAGAGCACATTTTTAACATCTTGTCCTGTCCGGACTGGCCCAAGAGCTACTGCATGAACAATCTCCCGCTTAATTTGCTCAAAAGCTTGTCGTTGCTCAGGCCCCCATTTAAAATCGTTCTTCTTCCGGGTAACTTGGTAGAGAGGACTTACAATTTGACTGTAATTTGGAATATGCATTCTCCAAAAACCCACAACACCTAAGAAAGCCTGTGTTTCCTTTTTATTGGTCGGTGAGGACATAGCTGCTATCTTGTTGATCACGTCCGCAGGGATCTGACGACACCCATCTTGCCATTTTACTCCTAAGAACTGGATCTCCTGCGCAGGTCCCTTGACCTTACTTTCTTTTATGGCAAAACCAGCCTTCAAAAGGATTTGGATTATTTTCTTCCCTTTCTCAAAAACTTTTTCTGCTGTGTTGCCCCATACAATGATGTCATCAATATATTGCAGGTGCTCTGGAGCTTCACCTTTTTCTAGTGCAGTCTGGATCAGTCCATGGCAAATAGTGGGGCTGTGTTTCCACCCCTGGGGCAGTCGATTCCAGGTGTACTGGACGCCCCTTCAAGTGAAAGCAAACTGTGGCCTGCACTCTGCTGCCAAAGGAATGGAGAAGAATGCATTAGCAATGTCAATTGTGGCATACCACTTAGCTGCCTTTGATTCCAGTTCATATTGAAGCTCTAACATATCTGGCACAGCAGCGCTCAGCGGTGGCGTGACTTCATTCAGCCCACGATAATCTACTGTTAGTCTCCATTCCCCATTAGATTTCCTCACGGGCCATATGGGACTATTAAAGGGTAAGCGAGTCTTGCTGATCACTCCTTGGCTCTCCAGTTGGCCAATCAGCTTATGGATGGGAATCAGAGAGTCTCAGTTGGTGTGATATTGCCGCTGGCGCACCGTCGTGGTGGCAATTGGCACCTGTTGCTCTTCAACCTTCAGCAACCCCACAACCGAAGGGTCTTGGGAGAGACCAGGTAGGGTAGACAGCTGCTCAATCTCTTCCGTCTCCAATGCAGCTATACCAAAGGCCCAACGGTACCCTTTTGGGTCCTTGAAATACCCCCTTCTGAGATAATCTATACCAAGGATGCATGGGGCCTCTGGGCCAGTTGCAATGGGGTGTTTATGCCACTCATTCCCGGTTAGACTCATTTCAGCTTCCAATACGGTTAGCTCTTGGGATCCCCCTGTCACACCAGAGATACAGATGGGTTCTGCCCCTTTATAACTTGATGGCATTAGGGTACATTGTGCACCAGTGTCTACTAGAGCTTTATATTCCTGTGGATCTGATGTGCCAGGCCATCGAATCCACACTGTCCAGTAGACTCGGTTGTCCCTCTCCTCCACCTGGCTGGAGGCAGGGCCCCTATAATCCTGGTTAGAATATCCGTTACTCACTTTTTGCACACATGAATCAGAAGTCCCTTCAAGAGGATCAGAAATGAGATCGGCCCATCTACTGCGTCTGGGGGACTGCTCACGGGAAACTGGAGCAGCAGTTTTCCAAGAAGAATCCTCTTTTCTGGTTGCTTTGTCTCGCAACTCCCGTACCCGTGCATCCAAAACTGAGGTAGGTTTTCCATCCCAGTTCCTCATGTCCTCTCCATGGTCACGCAGGTAAACCCACAGGTTAGCCCGTCGTGTGTACTTTCTCTCTCCTCTCTCTTGGGCAGAGGAACGCTTACTCCCAATAACTGCGATGCGGGCCTGTACAGGTGAGAAGGAGGACATATTCACTTTGAATTGCTGGAACTCTCGGGACAATTCCTCTACAGCTGAGACACAGGCCTGTAGGGAGGAAGAGAGACTTCCTTTGTATTGCCGGAGTTGGACAGCTAATTCATCCACCGTTTGTCCATAGCCTTCTTTCCAGGACATTACTGCCAATGAGTTGGCATAGGTTGGTGGTGCACTTCGTAGAAACTTCCGCCACATCGGTTGTGTGCATTGGACTTCATCTGGATCTGTGGGTGACTGCCCATTTTCTGGATCATTATAAATCACCTCCAGCACGGCTAATTCCCGCAGGTACTGGATACCTCTCTCCATGGAGGTCCACTTGCCTTGGTGACACGTAACTTCATGCCTGAAGGGGTATCTTTCCTTTACACCTAACAGAAGTCGCCTCCAGAGGCTGAGAACTTGTATTTTTCTTCCAATCGCCTTGTCGATGCCCCCTTCCCTAGACAGAGATCCCAACTGCTTGGCTTCCTTACCCTCTAATTCCACACTACTAGCCCCACTATCCCAGCACCGGAGCAGCCAGGTAACAATGTGCTCACCTGGGTGGCGGCTAAAATCTTTTCGCATGTCACGCAACTCACTCATGGATAGAGATCGGGTAATTATTTCAGGTTCTACCTCTTCCTCCTGTTCTCGCGATGACCCTGGTTCACTTTCATCTCTCACTAAGCGAACTGATTTCTTTGTGTGTTTCTTTTTCTGTACAGGGGCGACTGATACTGGCACAGGTTGGTTTTCTGGTTTAGCCGCAGTATCTGTCACCGGGATAGGGGTAGCCACGGTACCTGTTGTCGTGGTAGGGGCAGCTACGGTGCTTGTCATCAGGGTTGGGGTAGCCACAGTGCTTGTCGTCGGGGTTGGGGTAGCCACGGTGCATGTTGTCGTATTCTCCATCTTTTCCTCCTTTTCCCCCTGAGGATGCTGCCTAATATCAAGCAGTGTTTGGTAGATACCGGCCAGGGCCCAGCACAGTGTAGTGAGTTGTGTGTCTCTGGGATAACCACAGCATTTTTCTTTCAAAAATTCTATCACTTCATCAGGGTTCTGTAGTTGTTCAGGAGTGAACTTCCAAGTAACTGGAGGTGAGAAGTTCTCTAGATACCTTCCCACATTCTTCCACATGCCATGCCACCCATGCATATCAAGCTTTGGGACAGATCTCTGGGTGGTACTCTTAAAGAGCCTTTTTGTAGCCCTAAACAAGACCTGGAACATAGTCAGGAGGCATAGCACTAACAGCACACTGGCTTGCGCATCCCAAGGATATTCAAAATTCTCGAAAACTGTTGTAATTAGTCGGAAGGAGAAAAGGGAGGGGAATGGACAGGGGGAAGTATCCCCCCCCAACTTCCCAATGGATTGGGTGTAATTACCAATAAAATCCGACAGAAGGTGCCCAAGGTATGGAAATGATATCACTGCCTCATACAGATACCAGCTTAACCTCATGACCAGTGATGTAATCATTTCACAAGTCGACATTGCCCAGTACAGCAAAATGATAATCCCAATTACTCTCCCAGAGATGAGATACGCAACTACAGGCAATACATAGAGCATATAAGAACTTACAAAACGCCACCATGTAAACAAATTAATCAACATTGTGACTAACATCTATTTATCTAGTATAAGAAATGTTTATGACAAATTTGTTTCAAACACGCTCTGGCCAGATCTGTCATTATCTCAACCCTTCGGGCCCCACGTTGGGTGCCAAAAAAGGACTGTCGTGGTTTTAGCCCAGCCGGTAACAAAGAACCACGCGGCCGCTCGCTCACTCCTCCCGCCCCCCTCCGGTGGGATGGGGGGAAGACGGAGGAGAGAAAAGAAGAAAAAAACCTGGAACCTCGAGGGTTGAGATAAAGGCAGTTTACTGGGACAACACAAAGGAATTACAACAACAACAACGGTACTAATGAACTAGTATACAAAAAGAGTGATGCACAGTGCAACTGCTCACCACCCGGGACCCGACGCTCCGCCACTTCCCCCACCGAAAGAAGGATCCACCCCCCCCCCCCCCCCGGCCCGCTCCCTATATATATACTGAGCATGATGTCACATGGTATGGAATAGCTCCTTGGCTAGTTCAGGTCAGCTGCCCCGGCTATGCCCCCCACCTCCCAGGTTCCTGTAAAAATTAACTCTATCCCAGCTGAACCCAGGACAGTAAGTTAGAAACTGCCTTGAGAAACAATACACAGACCTTCAGTCAGCGTTCAGGATGGACAGGAGACAGCATACACTATACCATAGCAGAAATAAACCCAAGGAATAACAGCATCATTACATCTGATGACAATATTTGACTTGTAAGTGGAACATGTAGTAATTCAGATCTACTCCTACCATAGTGCACTGCATTGTTTCACTTAGCTATATGTCTGACAACGAGTTTGATGCTCTTCAATCCTTATTTTCTGAACTACATTGGCTGTTGCAAGAATTTTGAGTGCAAACATCACTTCAAAAAACACTAAAACCACAAAAAACACTAAAAAAATAACCTTCTTTGAGATGACATATGGAATCAGTGTGAATAACCACTTGAAGAAAAAAACAAAATTATGGTCTACCAAGCTAGGTTCAGTACCCCTTACATGAAGGTGGCTTACCAGCAGCAAGTATCTTTTTCTTATGCAGAATTATCTATGAATAGTTAGAAAGAACTTAAGTTTTGTTCTCAAACAGTTGTAGCAGTTTTAAATATATGCTTCCTTCACCATGTTTAAACCAGTAACTTTTTGAATGATAGAGGAGAAAAATTATTCCAAGTTTAGCAGCTGAAATGAAACTTTGTTTCAAACTTACCCTGACACATTTCACAGAGTACTAATTTGGCATTTTAGGAAATGGTTTTTGCTACCAATGGTATCCAGGTGCTCTGTAAAGCCAGCTCAAGAAAGCAAAAGTATGACAGAACCCAAGAAATTCTATGAATGAAAAAAGTAAGAGTTATTTATTAATTCCTAGCAATAACTTTTATAGTAGACATAAGATTTGAGAGAAATTTTTTTACAAGTCCTTTATCATAATAGGCAAAAAAGCAATAAGCTGAAATTTGTGAAGAAAGAAGTTGTTTTGATTGCTTCATAATCCTGACTCAATACTTGGCATTCATCACCTCCAAATCAAAAGATGTATATGGATTTGATGAAATGAGATTCAAATACTTTTTGGAGAAAATTAAATGTAACATATTTACTTGACATTTAAAGATACAGAAGTTCTTTTTAATATACTTTTTTTCTTCATATTTAGAACCATTAGGAATTTGGGAAAGAAACAGTGGTTAATTAAACATATGAAATGCTATTGTTTCTTTCAAATGCATATCTAAAGTTTCATATCAGTTCTTTTTCCCCAGAGAAAAAGATTTGTTGGTAGCTTGTCTGATTCTAAAACTGAATAATTTGTGAAGGTTAGCTTACATAGTCTCTCAGTGCACAGGTAACAGTGATCTATGGCTTTCTGTGGGCTAGAAAGACAGTGCAAAATAATTATGAATCATAGAATCATAGAATCATTTAGGTTGGAAAGGACCCTTAAGATCATTGAGTTCAACTGTAAACCTAACACTGCCAAACAAACCACTAAACCATGTCCCTAAGTGCCACATCTACATGTCTTTTAAATACCTCCATTTCCCTGGGCAGCCTATTCCAATGCTCAACAACCATTTTGGTGAAGAAATTTTTCCTATTATCCAATCTAAACCTCTCCTGGTGCAACTTGAGGCCATTTCCTCTCATCCTATCACTTGTTACTTGGGAGAAGAGACCGACACCCACCTTGCTACAACCTCCTTTCAGGTAGCTGTAGAGAGCGATAAAGTCTCCCCTCAGTCTCCTCTTCTCCAGACTAAACAGCCCCAGTTCCCTCAGCTGCTCCTCATAAGACTTGTGCTCCAGGCCCTTCACCAGCTTCGTTGCCCTTCTCTGGACACGCTCCAGCACCTCAATGTCTTTATTGTAGTGAGGGGCCCAAAACTGAACACAGGACTCGAGGGGCGGCCTCACCTCCTCATGAAGGAGAGAGCAAGCTGCCTCCCCTGTGACTGCTTTTTGAGTGAAACTATCTTATGTTACTAGGATCCAGATTAAGGTTTGCAGTCACAAAAATTAGCGTCTTCTCTTCATCAAAAGCTTAAGACAAGCCACCATACAGAAGGCCTCATGTGGAATCCTGGATTCAGCTTTGGGCTCTGTACTTCAAGAAGGGCATTAGAGCAATGGCAGAGTAGTAAAGCAGTGATAAAGATTGGAAATCTAGAAAGTATTAGGCATAAAAAAATGAACTGGGACTATTTATCCTAAGAAAGAGAAAACTGAGATATAAGGGCATTGGACACAGTCATCAAGTGTTTAAGGAGCTGCTGGAGAAAGAATAAGTCTGCCTGGGACACCTGGCCATGGACTTACACTTCAAGAAGGAAGATTCAGATTAGGAGAAAATCTACCAGTAAAGATGGTGCACCACTGGAATATATTGCTTGGAAAGGTCATGGAAGGCAGTGGAGATTTTTATAAAAATGTGAGAGGTAAATCTCTGTCAAGGATGATACAGGCATGACTGACCTTCTTTCATAGGGGTATGGATTAAGTGAAGTCTCCAATTCCCTTCTAGCCCTCTTTTTCTACAACTTCAAGAATCAGATTGGTTGATTCTCTCCAGAGACTGTGCATTCAGCCACAGAAAGACAAGAGAAGAGTATGCCTTTTACTGGGACCCCCTCAAACGCAGGAGCTCACCAGGCAGCACAGTCCCAGATGCTGTGCAGAGCTGCAACCTCCCTGCCACTCCAGATCTCCCACAAGTTGGCACATCACTGGTCGAGAGGCCAACTGCATCGGGCTGGAGGTCTCACACAGCAAGGAAAAGTCAACAGTTGCATATAACAAGTAAGTGGGACTTGCCCAAATCACACCAGACAGCTGCCTGTTTAGCAGGATTTCTTAAACATCAGATGATTGCTCCCTTGGCTGATAGAAATGAAGAAATATCAGAGCTCCATGATATCACATCAGTTGTCACTGACTTGGAACACTTCCTGTATCTGTGAGCTAGAAACAACAAATTTACAAGTCCAGGGACTGAGCAAACCTGCCATGGTAGGAGCATTTAATTTCTGTGCACCTGAAGGATGAAGCTATCTGCACAATGACATACTCAAATAGTAGCTATGAACACTTTAGCTCTGCTGCAAACGGTGTAAGACTAACAAAAAGAGAGAAAAAAATGCTATCTTAGCTTTGTATTTATTGTCAGAACTAACTTTGCTTTTGCAGAGAGCAAAATGGCTGCACACTGAGCCAGCTTCCCTGGCAAGCTATGGACACCTTGTGCCACTGTACTGGCCATTCAAAATGGTTTGCAGGCTGAGGTGCACTGGCAGCTTTCAGGGGAATTTACGGAGCTTTGCTTCACCACAGCAGTGACAGCATTAGTGTGCAGGGGGAGACGGGCATGCTATTTTTAAATTCTGCTGCCTGATGTGCAGCTCTGACTTCAGAGGAAGGTGATTGCTGCTGCTCTAGCTCCTGTGAAGGAGTAATTGCCTCGCTCCATCCTTGAATCTTCGAAGAGATAATAAGAAAATCCCATCTTTGTTAAGCAATATGCTAAGTTCTCCTTCCCAGCACACTGCAGAAATAGAGGCTGTCAAAATGTAATTCTTTGTCACTTCTGACCTTCAAATATCAGTTTTGTCATTAGGACTGACATGTTAATTATGGCCACATAAAAAGCAGGGTATAAAAACTTGGCTGTATCAGAGCAGGAGCCATCACCATTGCACTGCATGTTTCATTGCTAATATGTGCAGTTCTCCTACTACACACATGATGCCAAGGAACTATATTCTACTGTAGCCCATTTCAAATCACAGGAAATAACATATCTACAGAAGGCTTACCCTATTTTTACACTGGAAAGGTACATACCCAACCACCAACCCCAATCAACCCCTTCACCAGTGATACAGCATTAGTGGAACTTACCTACGAGGCTTAAAAGGAGCAATTGCTCCTTTACCTCCGCCCTGCCCTGCCAGGGCCTGCTGCCCTGCCTCAGTAACCCCACCAGCCCCCCTTTTCTTCACTTTGATCCCAGGAATATTTGCCAAAATGAGGGTGAAAGTGCCAGGCCACCAGGCTCCTGAGAACAGATGGGAGTGGGACTGTACAGCAAGTGATGGATTGCCTAAAGACGTCAATTTTCATTTTCAAGGTACAGCATTTTTAAAGGGATGGCGGTTTTCTGAGGATCAGGTCACTTGTGGGTAATGTATAGCCATGCTTTCTCAGGTCAGAAGAGCCCTTACTGTTTACTATTAACAACCTGCCACTGAGTCCTGAGGGGATCATCCAGTGGTTTACAAGTAGTGGATGCTTCTTCCCTCCCATCCCCCCCTTGGCTGAACAGGAACAAATGCTCACTGGGTTCAAAATCCTGAACTAGAGGTCTTTACCTCCAGAAACAGAAATAGAGCTGCCTCTCCTGCCTATGCCAGTTTAATATGAAGTGCTTGTGAGTATAAATAGGGAAGTTTGACATTGCCACCTTAAAATGGATCAGTCTTTCAAAGCAGTGATCCGTGAAACCCCACAGCTAGCACTGGGGGTGGAGAGAGAGGGAGGGAAATCTCTTCTGACTGGGAGACTGAGGTGCTAAAAGCAAAATATTGCTGTGAAGAATAGGCACTGAACAGAAGGGTATGCTGTTTTATGTAGATAAGACCATCTGTAAAGCAACCAAATACCTCCTTATTTACTAGGGAGACAAAGACAAACCTCATTCACCCAGGGGAGCTGGATATTTGAAAGCTACACCCATTATTCAAACATTTATGCTTGGTTTCTGTTGGTTTTGGTTCACATTTATCTATTGTTACAGGATGTCATAAATGATTACTAAAATTTTTAAAACCATGAAAAGAAGGATGTTTTCTTGAAAAAGGTGGAAGCTATTTTGGGAGCTTTCAAATAGTTTTAAATTGCACGTCAATTTTTATATTTAAAATCTCTGTGTACCTTTTCCTCATACTGATTTTGCTAGTAACAGGTGGTCTTTCATTTTAAGTCCTGCTATTTTCCAACTCTCCATCTCCTACACACTCAAGACAGAGTTCTCATCTCACTCATATAATGCCACTGATGACAGTTAAGACAGCCCTTTTTTATCCAATGTAAGCAGGATCAGGCCTTCAGCCTAGGGAACCAAAAGCTCTTCAGCTCAGATACACAGAAACCACCACCAGCCAGAGTAAGCTCCATGAGTTAGGTCTCCTGGGACAAATACAGCTCTTGTACCATCTTTTAGTTGAAAGTCTGCCCTATAACCCTGTACTACTGAATTTTTCAAACATAATGGATGAAATGAGTTAGGAGCTGAAGTACTTTGTTACCAAATCTCCTATGCCATAGGATAAAAAAAGAAGAAAAAAATCATAAAAGGATAAAAAGAAGTAGGCAGCATTTTTAAGAAATAGCCCTCAGGAGAAGCTAAGAGCAGTCCTCTGCCACTAAATCAGCATATCCAACCAGATCAGTAATTAATAATATTGGCACTAATAACCTTCAGCAGCATAGCAGCATGCTGATACCAGTTGGAATTTGTGTGATCATTATTGCAGAAGGAAGGAAGGAGGACTGGAATTTGCACAGATGGAGGAAATGCAAGGAAATAAGTGTTTTTGAGAGAGAGAAAATAAAGTTTATGGGCTAGAAAAAGTGACAGGTTTTGAACTAAACTAGCTCAAGTTTTAAGCTTTGGTTCCAAATGTACTGCTTCTCAAGCAGACCACTATTTAAAAAAGGAAGGGAAAATGCACTTTATTTCATAGTTTGAAAATAACTGACCATTTTAAAGCAGAGGGGAAATTATTGTTTATGAACAGCATCTTTAAACCTAAAAAGCAGCTAGGGTGTAATTGGAATAGGTCTTAGAAAATTCTGATCATTCATTTTCAATTAACCCAAATGATTACTTTCTGTATCAAGTGTAATAATCCTTCTGGTTGCTCATAAGAGAAAAATGAGCATGTATTAAGTGGAAAGAGGCTGTGGGTGAGAAACCTTGTGAAATACAAGACCCAACTACACCTTCACCAGAAGCCTGTGGAAAATTGAATGGTTGGTGACTGGTTGTGGTAAAAGTGAAGTAAGATGTTGTATACAATTTCCCAGTGACATTTTTGGGGTGGAGCCTAATCCATTGGCTTTTCATAGCACCCTCCCTTAAGCACTGCTGAAATAGCTTTCACGTAATACTGCAAAATTCACCCAAAATAATGCATTGGCAAAAGGATTCTGCAGATGCCTTGAGACTAGAGAGGAAACAGCCTCTGAGAATGGAGCCAATTTGCTGGCATTTTTCAGAGGTATTGTGCTATAGCCATCCTCTCCTCTGAGCAAGGTGAAACTTTGGTGAGGCTGCTTAGTTATTTTGGTTAGTAAAAATTAAAAATTATTCAGGAGTCTTATGAGACTGAGCAGCTGCGAAATAAAATGAAATTAAATGTTGTAAAATATAAAGCAATTTTTGTGGGACAAAATCCTAATGCACAATAATGGGCTTTGAATGAACTTAAAACATTCAGGAAAGATATTGATGTTGTAAGAGCTGGTTCTACAAAAACTTCAGTAAAGCATTTTGAGTACTACGAATTATTGAGGAAAAAGTGGAGAGCAAAATTGAAGACATCATTCTGCCACTATATAAATGCACCTACATTTTAAAAACTATCTGCAGTCCTAGTCTTTGAACCAGCTCACAAAGTTTATGCAAGAATTAGAAAAGGCACTGAGCGAGATGGGGAAGATGATCTAAGGAATGTAATGGCACCTATAGAAGGAGAAATTGAATACATAGTATTGCTAAAGCTGCATTTCTCCATACTGGAAAAGAGATTAAAACAAATGGAGAGAATACTAGCTTATCATAAATGGCATGGGAAATACAAAGATGGATCTGTTTCTGATAATATGAAAACATTGAGTCATCAAATGAAATTAGCAGGTGAGAGACTGGAAACTAAGGGACCTATCTTTTACATGCAACATATTTATACTGTAAAGAACACTCTATGATGACATTATGGATATTCAGAGAAAAAAATGCAAGATCATTTCTGAAAAAAAGTATAGCCTAAATCATGGATGAAACGATCCATTTAAATGTTAGCAGTACAAAGATACCTCTTGCAATTCAGCAAGTCCTCGAGTCACAGACTGAGAAAAGCTGCTCTCAAACACTTGCTCCATTTTTATACTCTTGTCTAGGCAAATGATACTTTTGCTATAGAGAATGTAAATCTGGCTGTTTGATTTGACTCAGTGTGTCATTCTATGTTTTTATGCCCACTCACTATTTCTAATTCATGTATTAAAACAAGGAAGTGAAAAAATAAATCAGATTTGCAGCTGTATCTCCCGGATAGATGTACTTTCATCAGCTTAGAAGCCAGAATTATAAACTGTCTGGACTAAGATAAACAATGGATCAAGTTAACCAGTGCAACTCCGTAGCTTGTCAGTAATAAACTATGGTCAAACCACTGATATACTTTATACACAGTATATACATATACACACCAGAGATATCCTTCATATAACTGTGCCATAACCAGACCTTTTCCAAGTCACTCTGCAAATGTTCTGCATGATGTAAGGATCTTCTTGACATGAGCAGCATTTATAGCCTCACTGAAAAGAAAGAGATGATTTTATCTTCACTGTTCGAAAAAAACAGTTCAGACTCATTTTAGAGAAATATGTGAAATCACCTGTAGTTATTCTTATCCCTGGCCAAATACTACCTGTATTCAGCCTTTCAAGCTCTGCATATAAATAACTAGCACAGACTGCTGTCTACTGCTTTCACATACAAGATTTAGAATATTATTTAAAATAAAGTACAGCCTTTGAATGACAATCTACAGAAAGAAGCATAGGATATTCTTTCTTATTAAGAACAGGTTAAAAAGTATCATCAAGAGGATAAAAGATGAAAAGGATATGTGCAGAGAAATAAGACCTTTCATTTACTTCTTAAACTATTCCGTTAATTGCTCTCCCTCATAAAGTGTGTCTCGGGAAAATGAAACTTAATAAGGGGAAAGAATAATAATTAAGCATCTAAAAATGAACAAAGGTTTGGATTAGCGTATCAAGGCCTTTGAAAGTACAGAAAATTGGAGGTGATGAACAAGAATACGAAGATTAGAAAAATCAGAGCAGAAAGACTTAGAATAGAACTTCATGATAACAGCTGATTCTTTGTACCTCCAGTCTTTCTTTTTCACTCACAACCGTACAAAATAATTTTACAGAAACTGTGCCATTCTCATCTATATGAAGAAACTTTTTATCTTTTAATGCCCAAAATATATATATTTTTGGCAAATTTTTGCCTGTTCATTGACATAAAATTAAATTAAAACTATTACTGCTGGGATGCTCTGAGATGCCCTAAACAGAGCATCCATGAACACTTCATCATCTTAGGATTATGCAATGGATATAAAAGAACAATGCTTACTACAATCATAGTTCACTATGATCATGTCATATTAAAGGAAAGGAAGAAAGATTTAAGATTACTGAAGAGAAATGGAACCAGCAAATCACATTAGAGATGAAAAATATGTTTAGTGAAATCTCTCATTTTCTGAAACAGTCTTCAAATATTTATGTCTAAAACCAAACAGGAAAATCATAGCACAGTCCATATACCACAGAAAGAAGGTATAACTATGGTAAGGGCAAACACTGTTTAGTTATTACCTTTAAACATAAAAAAAATTCAGTACCTGAAAAGTTAACAGCAAAATACGGATACCATTCTTCTCAAATGTACTAATCTTAATAATAAAATAAATTTGGTCAGATACAGATCTGTAAACATAATGCGCATAATTTTATTTTATTTTGAGCTCCTGAGGCAAATCTCTGTACAATGCATATATATTCAGATGCATAGCATACTGTGAAACTAGTGATAGTTTTGTGCTCATCCTAAAAGTATGCTACCTTTTGTATTTGGGATTTGCAGTAGCATAAGATATGCAGTTGTCTCCAAGAGTCAGTAGCAATCAAATAATTCTTTTGGCCTCCCTCTAAGGCTTTATGCTCAAGTTATTTGTGTGGACGCAGATCATCTTGGCAATCAAGATACAAATCTAGGTGACAGTTCTGAGCCATTTATCACATTTCATGATACACAGCTACTGTGCAGAAGTGCCCACTATGACACAAGTATACTAGAAGGACTGGAAGGTCAAAGGTCTTCTGGCACACAACTAAAACATGCCATTACTGGTAAAATAAATTATATCACTCATCTCAATAAGAAAACCTGAAGTTATCTGAATCAGAGCTCACTTACAGTACTGTGTTGTTTAATTGTGATTACGCCACTTAAAAATTCAGCAAAAGGAGGATCCCTCTGGAACTGCACATACATTGCCACAAAATGTGCTTTTGAACCTGAAAAGTGACCAAAGCCCAGGAAAGCCCCAACCTCAAGCAATACCGAGGAATGCAAAAAATAGTTGAAGGAGACTCAGAGCAGCTATGTATGTGCAGGGCTAAAGGCTTGTTTGCATGAGAAGTGAGTAAAGATTCCTTAAGTCATGGTGAGCCTCAGACTAGAAAAATGAAAAAATGATCTGGAGGATATTGAAGTCAGTAAGTGGTGTGTTGGGCTTGGTTTTGATCCCATTTACCCTGGTTTCTCAGTGGTGTTTTTCACTTATTTTCATAATTTGCTCTTTAATTGCATTGGCATCAGAATTAAGACCCCATGTGCAGAGGCAAATTAGAAGGACACATCTCTCTCTCTGAATGCACCACTGAGTTCTTTACCACACCAAAGTAGATCTGATAACTTAAGAACTGAAAATGGATCTCTTTAAGAAGCAATAAACTGTATTTTTGGCCTTAACTTCTTTGGCCTTAACTTCTAGACTAAACTCGGGTAAAATTCCTCATGAAAATCAGCAGGAATCCTGCCCATATGGAGACTGCTATGCAAGGCTTAAATTATCAAAGTAGCAAGAAGCAATTCTACAGGGAGCAATTACACTGTAAAGGCAGCCAATAATCTAGTTACACAAAATATAGAGATGCAGATTAACAGTCACTCACCATATCTGGAATGTTAAATAATATTTTAAATATGAGTGCAAAATTACAATCACAAAAATTAAGTTACAAAAATGACACCCTGGGACATACTCACGGTTGTGATTAAAAATTTTAGAATTACTTTTGGTGATTGATAGTGATAGTTTTTGCCTCTCCTTCTGATCAAAGGTTTTTGATGATAGAGTAGCAGTGTTCAAGATTTGCTTATTTGCAATGTATGTGCTATTCCAGTACTGTTCCTCTCTAGTGGGGGACTAGAAAACTGAATTTTGCACTTCTGTGACAGCATGTGCTTGAGCTACCAAATTAAAAAAAGATTAATATGAAACATAAAAGATGTGAAAATGAAAGCTGAATACTGAGAAGGAGATAGATACAACTTTGGTAACCAATTATAAAAATTATTTACCACATTAGAGTTCCAAAGATGTTCAAGATCAGTAAACTTTCAAAAGTAACTGTGGACAACTCATAACTCAAAGAATTAAACAAAGCTGAGACAGCTCAGCCTTTATATTAAAAAGATATTAATTTAAAAAATTCTAATCCTCTAAAACGTATTCAATCAAACTAAGTGCACACTTCTGTGGAAACATTATCTACTGCGAGTGTATCGTTCAGCTAAGTTTAACATTCCTGCAGGCTGCATTTCCACTCCAATTCTCTTCTAAGAATGTGGGAGCCTCAGGCACCATAAAAATAACAACAAAAAATATTACTAAACAGCAGAAATCATATTAGAACAAACTTTACTATATTTTACTATGTTGTTACTACTATACATAAAATTTTAATGTTGCAGGCACACATGTTATGTCTAAGTCCAGTAGAATTTTTCAGACTGATATTAAATTCAGTTGTCACTCATTCTGTCAGAATACAGTGATTCCCAGCTGTGCAATTACTAGCAAATTTTGCAGGCTCAAGACTCATCATACGGAATAACAAATATCTCCTTTCTGAATAACTAGAATAATCCCCAAAATGTGTTTCAGAATAAGACCCCTTAACTCAAAAAAGTTTTTCAGGGTAAACAGAGAAGGCACAACAGATACGGTCTTCTCTCCCAACACTTGTTCCCACAGCTTCCTGCTTCTGCCCTTGTGAAGAGCAGCTGTGGAAGAATAGCATGTCCCTGCTCACCAGATCTAATCCCACCATGCCTTTGATCACCTCTGCCAACTCGCATGACCAAGGTAAATCTCTGTTGCTTTCTACTTCTCTGTGAATGATAAAAACAGCACAGAAACAGAAGACTGAGCAGCGTTCATTTTTAGTACACTATAGAGAGCTCTGCTTATTAAATCCTGTTCAGTTACACCTATGCAGACCCACGGCCAGCAACAGGGATACACAGTCACCCCAGAAGTCAGCACTTGAAGAGGACCAAGTTGGTGAGGTATCACTGATGGTATAATTTGGTCAAGAGAATTTTCTTGAGAGATGGTGTCTGAGAAAGAAAAATACTCCTATTTGACTTTCTTATTCTGTGTTGAATTTGCGAGACTTAGTTACAAGAACAGAACCAACACCTCAACAACTTGATAGTTGTGAAACAACCACATAAAACATCACATTTCACACAACAGGATGTACAGCTACAACTTCTCTTTCTGAGACAATTCTCCTTTCACATCAGCTGTTAACCAACTCCTGTCAAACAGTACCTTGGAGTGGTGCCAACTAGACATTTTTAACGTTTCAAATTTATTTAACACAGTACCCAACATTTGAAATGATGTTTTGTACAATCATAAGTCCCCACAATGCAACAGCACAGATTAAACTGGTACTTTTGTGTTACGCCCATCCAAATGGATTTGGAAGCTGCTTCTTCATAGAATACTCTGGCTGCAGATCTTTAGACTACAGACAGGAATATGAATAAACACCCCTATTTTGTTGAATTTCTTTAATCTCATTTGAATGACCAATGCTTGCTGAACAAATTCCTTAATACTGCTTCCAGGTGTAACTAAAGAAAAAGAAACTTCAATACAAGCCTGAATAGAACAAAAATATTTTAATTTAATCAGATGGACAAATTGGTTCATGTGAATGCCACTTGCAATTCAATAATGAGATTTGTAGGTTGCCATATTTTATAAAGAACATTTACAGAGCTGTTAAAGATTAGCAAGCACATAAGCAGACTGCATTTTTCATTCCTAACTATTGCTACAAGGATTTCCCTACAGAATGAAAGTGCAAGCTTGGGGTTGTAAAAGCCTGCACTGTTTCAAATCTGCATACACAAACTCTATTAAGAAATAACTTGGTTATATGCTGCCTATTTTTAATCCTATCGCAATGACTTACAATTCAAGAATGCAAAACTTAGGCCCAAGTGTTCTGACAAACACATAGAACTTACTCTATCACTTGACAAAGTTATAGTGACTTTATTTGTTGAGTAGAAAACCGAGTATTATCTCTGTTAAGGCAGAATGTTTTGACTGCTTTCTTTAGAATATTTTCTGGCCTATATTAGAGTACTTAGGAAAAGTTTAAAAACAAAACAAAAGATGAGACATATGTTGAATACAATGGGCATTATCAGACTTTTCCCAGAGCAATGGCTGAGGAGCCCTTGTCAGCCTGCATTCACCAGGGTGTATTAAGGTAAACAATGTACTGCTGTAAATAATGTACAAACTTTAAATAATGTTAAATTTATTTCTTGTTTTTTTGCTTTCACAAACTTCAGACATACTGTAATAACAGGAGTGTACTAGACAGAAGGAAATTTAGCAAAGGTACAAACTGTGCAGTGAACTCTATCAAAAATCAACATAATCTGATGATGACACCATCTATTTGAAAAAAAAAAAATAATCTTGTAATCCTGATCTGTGTCATTGTTTTTGCCTGGAAGACCATGTTTAGATATAAGTTATCTTCCCTGCAAAATTAGGAATTAATATTAATAAAATACAGTTGAGTAGTCGACAATGCACATTTATAAAATATTCCTCCATTCATTTCAATTTAGTATTACAGTAAAAACAGTTTGGAGGAAAGGACTAGCAATACCAGATATTCAAGTCATAAGAAAGCCTTATAATCACAGACAGTTGAGAGGTTAACCTAACTTTAAACCTACTTGCTACTTAGCACAGATGAGGTAACTTTAATGAACTGGGCAGGTACTGTTAAAAGCAAAGCAAATTCAGAAAATGGAAGAAGAAATTCAGGTCCCTAATATTCTGTAGCAATAGATTTCTCCATAAAAAACCTCATATATATTGAAGATTTTTTTTTCATTCAGGGCTGCTTAGCTATCAAAATAAAAAGATAATTTAGAAGATTTAATATAATAAGGGATTGGGCAATATATTCTGGCAATTTCAAGTTCTGTATTCATTAAATGCTTTGTAGTAATCTTTGAGAAAAATCTTGGTAGCACTGAGAAATGCAGAGGTCATTGAATTAATAGTCTTCTTTAAACTTCTAAAGGCTTGATTTAAATGAGTCCTGAGACATCATGTCAAACGAGTGAGAAGAAATGAGTGGAGGCTTAGGTCTGCTGAAGCTGCTGAAGGTGTACTGCAGAATACTAAAAACACTTCCACTGAAGCCTTTGCCTACCTTAATATATGTTGACTGGCCACAATTTGCCTTAATCAGCTTTGGCCTTTGGTTGGCAAGAACTCTACTAATGCTACTGTAGTGCTATTCAGCTTCTTCATAAGGTAATACAAATACTGTATTTCTAAGCATAGACACAGAATGTGTATAAGACTGTCTAAATCACTGAAGGTGCAGTACAAGGGACTGACTTATTGCCATTGTACAACAATGTAAACCTGGGGTTTTTTTGGCAGGTTTGGAGTATGAATACTTTGGCTTAATTAATGGGAAGTTGCTTGGAAGAACAATCAGAATTAAGAGAGCAGTTCAAGCTGAGCCACCATTCAGCAAATCCTAGGGTGTTGCTACAGGACAATAGAAGATCTTTTTGCTTCAGTGTTTTTGTCTTCCCTCCAGCTAGCTGATAAAACTGGTTGAAGACCAATAGCTCTGTAATGAAGCTTTAAAATTATCTCCCCAGCAGGTGACTTGAGTAGATACCAGGGAGGAGGCCAACTCATTCCTTGGCTCAGCATGTTTGAAGAAGCTAGATCTGCCTAAATTGGAAGATCTACCTTAGAAAATACAGACAGAAATTGGAGTATTGTTTTATGCTTTTATTTTAAAAGCTTTTTCTGCATCTCACTTAAGAAAGGTAATGATTACTGTACCACTATAATACTGACTGCACATTTGGAAAGTGCTGGAGGCCGTTTCCTGGTCTGATTTGGACTAGCTAAAGGGTGTTGCAACCCAGAACGCTGGTTAAGAATGGAACAATTCTGACATGGCATCCCAGCTCAATACAGTTCCAAGGCAGCTGAGATTAGTGATAATATACATGTTTTGGTCAAACTTCTTTATAAGAGGTACTGTCTTTTACATATTATATGAAGGGCATTGCTTGAAAAGGCACTTACTGGAAATACTGTTTTGGACAAGACAAAAATAGGAATGATAACTTCAGTCACAGAGGCACCGCTTCTAGGGCATATTGAATGATTACACTACAGTTGTCCTCAGCGGTTCCTATCAGGAGAATGACAGCTTCTGCAAAGTCAGTGCTGGCTATCCTAACCAGCTCAGGGAATTAAGCTCTTGAAAAAGTATTTTAGCTACAGGTGCACTTCCCTCTGCTAACTTCTGGGTACACAGTTCTGAGCTGCTAAATGCATGCAGCATTTCTTATTGCTGAAGGCTCAAGTGATGCTGGATGGTCTGAGTATCAGTTTACAAAGACTTTGGGATCCTTTGAGGTGAAAGGCTGTAGATTAACATACAAGCAGCATGTAAATATTTTCACTCTCTCACACTGCAAACTCTGTGTTGGCATTTCTAAGTAGTGAGCTCATTCATTTCAGTTACATGCAGTCCCACATACGATTCTGCTGAAAGAACTAGATGCTACAGTGCCACCACAATCAGTTTCCACTACACTTCATCAACAGTTTCAAGACACAGAAGTATCCCAATGGAAAAAAATGATTATAGGTTACTTCTAGGTACCCTGTACAGGCATCTGTAGTGTCTATATAAATCCAGCCTTCTCCACCACATAATATCTAGTCCTAGACAGAGAAAGGAGATACTTACTTTGCCCTTATGCTCTTGTAAAAATGAGTTTTTATGATTACTTAATTTATTCTTATTCTTTAGATAGGCTTCTCAAAGATCTTGTATCAGAAATGCAGATCAAAGATCTTGAGCTTTATCAAAATCGATCAGTAATTTACTTTAGTCTGCATATCAAACTGAGTCCTTTGGGGACACCAACAGAATACTGCCACAATTTATGCATGCACAAGGAGAACTGGGGAAACAACTCTTCAGAAGTTCGTGTATAACAGTCAAGATACAGTAATTATCTTTGGTTTGCAAGAGTACATCTGGTTTTGTGCATAACTTTTACCTTTTACATATTCATTAAGCTGTTTGCATTAAATGTTGTTTTAAAATGAGTCCAGGCTAATTTTGCTGATAAAAAAATGATTTTTAGCTCTCATTATTGTTTAATGTGGTTGGTTAATTACTTGTTATTTAGACTAAAAATGCTACCACTTATGTTCTGTTAATAGCCAGCACTCTTGGCTAGGCTTTTGGGAAGAAATCTATGTTTATGTATGTACTTGGTTATATCTCTATTCTGAATGCCCTTGCAAATTATTGGTTAGTCTTGTCCCCCTTATTAAATATCTTCAGCTAGAGAAATCTATGCTGACGTGGTGTGCCTCATGGTAAAACTGGAAGTCTCCTGTATCTACATGCACTTGCATGGACTGCATGTGAACAGTTTCCCAGTACAGATTCCTGAGAGGTAAATGCCAAGAAGTGAAGTTTGTTCCCAGAAACAAGGACCATTTTATTTTAGTGAAATAACTTCCAGCAATTGCTGGAGTTAGTTCAGCTCCGTTTTATGCCAGCTCCTGCAAGCAGCAATCTGGAACAGGTCTAATACAGAGAAAGCTGACTAAAGGGAAATCAGCACTGCCTTCCACCTGTGAGTCAAAATGATTCTGAAAACAGAGTGTGGTCTCAGCTAAGGAGGTAGACAAAATGACCCATTCAGTTGCTTTCACCATTATTTGCTAGCTGATTTCATATGTACTTATGGAAAATTAAATGACATCACATTTGGATCAGCAAATAGGATTGTGAAGGATCATTTACACTGTCCTTTGTCATGTGCAATGAATTTAACATTTTTCCTGTAAACCTACTTGACTTAGTTCTGTGTTATAGTCATAAATAAGATGGTTTTTCAATAGAAAAACAAATCAAATATTGTACCACTGTTGAACACAGCAAGTATGTAGAACAGCTGATTGTATAAAGCTTAACTGTATATAGTTTCCAGAGTGAAGTGTTAACATATCAGATATGAAAAAGCAATAATAAAGTTACCTTCTAAGAAGAATACATTTTAAAAATAATTTGTATTTTTGAGAAAATATAGTTACATGCACAGTTGGTGAATGCAAAACAATCCAGACCTTATACAGATAATGTTTTATCTTATTTTTCCTTTGATTTGTTTTATAATTGAATGGTTACTTTCCACCAGTTCAAAACAACCATGGGAATCTCTGGAGACTAAAAATTTAATATTATTCTCTTGTAAAAATATTGACATATGTTATTCACAGAAATATTTTTTGAAAAGGGATTTCTATATAACTAACCCATGTCTAATCTTTTTACAGCCTTTATTACTACAATGACGAATATCTTCCTCCCTCATCTTTTAGAAACAATCTGCAAGCACAGAGGTGGTACATGCACAAGAAAAAAATATTTTACTTAAGATATTACAGAGCTTTTAATAGATCCACAGTAGTGCTTTGGCCAACAGAGAGAGTTTCTTTCAGGCCTGGACAAACACTTCAATTCTGAATATCGACAAACTCCAGGTGAGTGGGGATTTGAACTCATGCTTTAACAAGAAAAAACCCACAATCCATCAAAACAAATAAAAAAATCACGCTTATTATCACATTGAGACTTGCTTTCTTAAATGTGTGTGCTAGCTTACATAAATGAACTGTAAAATTCTGCCACTGGCCACACATTTCCTAGAAAGAGTAAGTTAGATAATGTTATAGTAGGTTTCGTTTCCTTCGGCTCCTTACCGTTTGCAAGGTTGGATTTTTCTCACACAAGAATTACCAAAGAATAGGGCAACTGTTTTTTTAATGGGAAACTGTGAATACTTTTGGACTTTAGCTAACCACAGAAACTTGACTGAGATCAGCAGCAAATGTACTAGCTTTTATATTGTACTTAATTTTCAAGCAGATGTGTAATACAATAAAGTTTCTGCTGTTGGATGTTTTGGCTAGATTCATCCACACTCATCTGAATATATATATATATAAGGTATTAAAATAGTCATTTATGATTTTCCCTTTAAAGTAAGAGCCCAATGCTAAGTACAGATTTAGAAATACAAATGAAATAATAGCATTTTCAAAAATGAGGAACAATCAAGTCTGTACTTCCTTACTGCCCACTACTTTGGAATATCCCACTTGTGTGTTGATTCAGAATGTGAAGATCCTGCAAAACTTAGCTATGGCTAGAATGACACAATTTCCTTTGAAGTAATCTTTTTATACAATAGTCTTGAGAGTGCTTCTGTACCACAAAAATAAACACAAGCACTTTGAAACCTCACCATAAATTATGTATGTGTCTCAGATAGATGTCAAACAGTCAACCAATCAGTTTAATTGAAAAACAAACAAAAAACTAGTGAATGGCATTTTAAAGTGCCGGCTTAATATAAAACTAAGTGATGTTAATAGGAATAAATATGCTTGTAGCATAGCAACTGGGGCTAATTTTCCTCAACATCTCTTTCTACTGACAAGGCTCTTCAGTTTTGGATACTAGCTCAGGTTTTCAAGCTGAGAAAGGCAATTTTCTAAAATTGGCATTTCACTCCTTAGCAAACCTTAACTGTCTTTAGTGATTTGCTGTGTTGTTTTGCTTCTCATGAATTGTCCACACTGCTCCTTCTCTTTGGTCTATCTTTAAAAATATGTTACTATAAAACAGTTCTTGTCCATGTGAATGGACAGCCACCTGTGAATTGCTGTAAACTACAAAGAGGATAAAGCTATAAAAAGCTGATTTGATGAAAAATTCACTCCAGATTAAAAACATTTTTTTCTCTGCAATGGTGAGTTCTTCAGATTTGTTTTTATGTGTAAAGATTCAGAATAAAAGAGAATTTCATCAGCATAAAATTTATCGCTTAAGTTCAGACAGAATATGAATTCACAGTAGCATGAAAAACAGATTTCAGTCTTAATGTTGCTAGCAAAATGGACTGTGATTCATAGATGTAACGTCATTTGGCCCTATAAATTCACAAAATCTGTGTGACACCTGTAAGTTGTAATAATCCATTACTTTGAGTAAATGGCATATAACGAACACCTGCAAGGCCTTGCCACAGCTACCCAGTCTCTGAAAACATGAAAAATGGACTTGGTTTTTATTTTTATATTGTTGGTAATAACACGTAACTTTTTTAATTAATAAAATGAAATCTAAACCCTGGTCATTCATAGGATTCCAGTACTGTAACAATACCAACTGTCAGCTAAGTGTGAATTAACTCATAGTATATGGCTGGAAGACCTGTGCAGAGACACAACAGCTGCTCCTGTGCTCACAGATTGAACGTACCACTTCAGTATTTTTGGGAACTAGAGCACTGTTGTCTATGTAGTTACACAATATAAATGGTCCCTGGCATGTCTTTAGCCTGAGCTAACTCATGTTCTCTCAAACAATCTGGGAACATGATTCAGTAGGAAGGGAGTCAGGGATGGTTGCCAAAAGGTATATGGCTCCCTTGTTCTGTGTGAAGATATAGTGGTTTAGGTATGGGTATTAGTTGGCCTTACCAAAGAACTTGGCTCTATGCACTATTTATTTGCCTCCATACTATACTCTGCTTTTAAAACTCAAATCTAACTCAATTCAGAGCAATAAAGTTACACAGATGTAAATCCAGTCAAGTAAGGGAATCTACTGTTCCCCCCAAAGTGCCTACAATGACATCAGGAAGACATTGTGGCAATCTCTTTTAATTGACCATGCAAATATTTGTTTGTCACCGTGCATCTAATTAAAAATAAATTAGAATTGAGTAGCCAAGCAAAGCTGTGTTTCCAAACTATTGCTTATGGAATATAGTTTGTTGAAAGTAACAAAAGGATATATGGAGCAAAGGACCAATCAAAGGACCTGGATGAAAGCTAGATTAAAATAACAAACTGAGACACCTAGACAGCTAAACCACCATGGATAATTTCTGGTTACTGAAAACATCAGTCAGAAGGTAAAGGGTGATTATATCTTTTCTTCTTATTGGCAACTTTTATTTGAGTGTGCAATCTGCATGTAGCTTTGGAATTTCATCTGCTAATAGATGATCATATAATAGCTGCTTGTACAAACATTTTATTTTCTTAATACCATCTCCATCTGGCCTAAAGAATGGGACTTTGGTGAGGGATATGGACCTTGTTAATGAAATTTACATTGTTCTCAACTCAAGGTTGGATTGCTGCAATACAATCTACAGGAATAAAATCTTCAATTAGTTTGTAAATCAAAGCTGATGTTCAGTGCAACACCATTTTACTAATTAACATCTCATAATGTACAGTGCTTGAAGATTTACACTGGCTTGAGCTGATGGTAATTAAAATATAAGTACATAGGGCAACAATAGTAAACCTGTGGTTTATGCACTTAAGTTAGCATATTGTCTTTTCCTCTAATTGATTCAATCCATCTTCAGCATTGCTTTTTCTTCTAATGTCGAGTTGGAAAATCTCATGTTTTCTCTACAGTGGGACAGCTCACCTCTGGCTCATCCTCCCCCCAATACCAGATGAAAGACAAAAACAAGTGGAAGCACTGCATTAGGGAGCAGGAGAGAAATAGCTAATGCTTATCACCATGAATCTGCCACAAAGATGTGCCTTGAGCGTATGACCCTTGGTAGTAAGTATTTTGGAAATATGACAAAAAAAAGTTTGTCTTGACAGTTTCTAAGTGTGAAATTGCTTGAGAGTTACTTATGCAAAGTTTGCCCTGCAACAGCTTTATGTTGACATGGCTGTGTTAAAGGCAATATTATTTATTGCCTCAGTATATAGATAATTACCTCAGTAATCTGAAGTCTCAACTCATGATTCTTTGGGGATAGGGGGGAGAGAGAGTATGAATGCACACACTAGTGTGTATGTGCAGACTTTGAGAAGTCTAGATCCACGAAACATATGAAAAGTCCTTGAAGAGAGCAGCTGGAGTTGGAATAAGCTGTTACAATACAATTATTAAAAAAATAAAGTTGCAGAAGAGAAAATCTTGAGGAAAATCTATGAAAAACTTCAGTTGTGATATTATATAAAGGAAGGAATTCAACTTGGGTTCCTCAAAGGGCTAGAATCCTATCTCAAGCATCCAGAAATTATGGCAAGGACTTGATTAGTTTCAGGAAACCTAGAATTGCTTCTGATAGCACGGTAGCAGTAGCATGGACAAGTCCCTTACTTCTCCCTGTGTCCATTAGCAAGTAGGGGAGCACAAGTAAGAGCAGACCTGGAGTGAAACAGTTAATGGTAAGCACCTGAAGTCCACCATTTGTGGGGGGTGAGGCAGGGCTCAGTATTTTGGATGAACTGTAGTCTAGTCCTGTGAAGTGAATGCTCATTAGTTGTTGGGATGCAGTAGGGCTGCTCCCAGAGTGCAGCTTTCTGCTTCATTCAAAAGGCATTAAATGTGTGCTCCAGAATGGTTTCATGATATGAACTAGAATGCAGGAAGAGCAATGACTGGCAATTCACTTTGAAAGTGCATGCCTTATCTGTACTGTAACAGTATAGATGCATTCAATGTCTCAGTCAGTTATCCTTTTAACTGAAATGAGATTAATGATGGCGTTTACCATCACTTTTGAAGTACATCAGGTCTACTGATATGAAAGCTACCTAATGTGGTACCTACCAAGTGCCTTCATTTAAAGAACAAGTTTGCTGGTGCAAAGTCTCTAGATGAATTCAGTTTTGAGAAGATCGCCATAGGACAGTCGTAGAACAGTATTTCATACCATGCAAGCAATTTAGGGCCAGATATGTCAGCAATGCACTCCAGCTGTTTTGCAATATTCCAACAGCCCAAAGAGGCCATAAACCCAATTTAACTGGTCTGTTAAGTCAGGTTCATGGCTGCTTTGTGCCATCAGGTTGGCACAAAGCTGCTGAAATGTATTGGTAAATTTGTTCTCTATTCTGTCTACAAAACAGTAGAAAACCTTAAATAGTCACACCTGAATTGGTGTATTATTATATATGCCAAAATAACAACCTACCTGGAAATTTTGTTGCAAAGTGGAAACACAAATAAAAGGAAATTGCTCATTCAGTAAAAAGAATGAAAATACCATAAAAAACCGGGGCTCATTCTCTGTTTCCAGTTCACCTACCACTGGTGTTCAACAAGAAAGATAACATTCCCACCTGCCGCAAAGGCATGTACAGCCAGTAGCAGTTAAGCCAGACTTTCTCCATTCCACCAGGAAACACTTACTGAAGCTATTAGAAATCAAGCAGACTTTGCTGGGCACTGAGTTTTATCCCTACTCTCTAAAAGTATACAGCAGGCTGTCTTGAAAACAGAGATAGTTCAACACCATCAGAGATCTTTCTTGAAGCCTACTTTTTTTCCTGAAAGAAGATGAAAAATGCTGTTTCATTGACTGAGAAAAACTTTATTTTATGCATCTAGTATTATGATATCTAGGGGCCTGTGCTGTAAGTGCAACAATAAAGCCCACTAAAATAATAATTTCTTCAACTGTCTATAATAATAATAATAATAATAATAATAATAATAATAATAATAATAATGATGTCATATAACTGCAAATATTCTTTTACATTGAGGCAATTCAATCTCCTTCCCTTAAAATCCACCTAGGCTAAAATGGTCTATTTTCAAGATGTTAACTATGTTGTTTCCAATCCTTGCAAAGCTACTGACAAAAGTAACATGTTTACTGGGATTTTACAGGCTCACTGAAAGGTTAGCACTTCTCACAAGACAGATTTAAAGATACACACTTAGTACAGATAATTCTAGGCCCTAGCTTTTCTGTGCCCTAGTTCTTCCATTTGTAAGAATGTGTGTTAACTAAATATAGTAGAATGCTGTCCTGGTTTCAGCTGGGATAGAGTTAATTGTCTTCCTAGTAGCTGGTACAGTGCTATGTTTTGAGTTCAGTATGGAAGAATGTTGATAACACACTGATGTTTTCAGTTGTTGCTAAGTAGTGTTTAGACTAAAGTCAAGGATTTTTCAGCTTCTCATGCCCAGCCAGCGAGAAAGCTGGAGGGGCGCAAGAAGTTGGCACAGGACACAGCCAGGGCACCTGACCCAAACTGACCAACAGGGTATTCCATACCATGGGACGTCACATCTAGTGTATAAACTGGGGGAAGTGGGGGTGGGCGGATCGCCACTTGGGGACTAGCTGGGTGTTGATCGGCGGGTGGTAAGCAATTGCCCTGCGCATCATTTGTACATTCCAATCCTTTCAATTATTGCTGTTGTTGTTTTATTAGTGTTATCATTATCATTATTAGTTTCTTCTTTTCTATTCTATTAAAACGTTCTTATCTCAACCCACGAGTTTTACTTCTTTTCCCGATTTTCTCCCCCATCCCACTGGGTGGGGGAGTGAGTGAGTGAACGGCTGCGTGGTGCTTAGTTGCTGGCTGGGGTTAAACCGTAACAAGTGCTTTGATGCTTCAACAAATGTTTGTCAAACAAATATGCACAATATGTAGAAAGAATAATTTTGAAAAACCTATAGAAGAATAAATGGAAAGAAGTAATTTTTTTGTTATTGTTTTTAGACTGATTTAAAGATGTAGAAATCAACACTGAAATCAAGCAACCACTCTGAGAAAAGACAAAATTCTCTAGGCTTTTGCCTTACTACAGAGTTTTGTTATGTTAGATGAGCTGTGAAGAACTAAGTAAGCTAACAGGAGGCTGACCATGATCATGTACCTGAGGCAGACAAAGAAGCATTGGGTGAGCTGAATTATGACAAAACTCTGGTACAAGTTCCGATTAACTTTGACTGATGTAGCCTGTCCTTGTCTATAATGATCACAATTCTGGTCAGTTTTGCATTAGCCAGCTTAACTTTACAGATGTGTTTTAGCACGACACTACTTTGAACTGAAGATAAGGTCAAGAGATTCTGGAAGAGAGAGTTAATTAATCTGTAGATCGGTGTTCAGCTAGAAGAAATTGCTTCCCTGAAGTTCTTTTCCTGACAAAACGAACAAAAACAGGATTGGAGACAGTAAGTGACTATAGTAGCTTTGTAGAGCGATTGAGAGTTAGTCTGAATTCCTGTTTAGCCCTGGATTGATTTTAAGCTTTGTGTGCTTTCAGCCTAATCCTCCAGGTATGTAATACAGTATTACTCGAAGTCGGCATGAAGGTGAAAGTAGCATTTGAGTCCCCAGGGTTATCAAACCTCTGCTGTTAGGCTCCCCTTTTCATATTCTCTAAATATAATTCACAATTCCTTTTAAACTGAGATTAAGCAGTGTAGAAATGGATCATAACTCTCTGTGGCCATCAATATAAAGAAATAAAAATAAAAGTTAATATATCAGCAGGAAAAGTATGGCAAGCATTCTGTTGGCTCAGTTGATAACAATTACTCAGCTAGTGTAACACAGTATGCCTGGCTTTATAACTGGTAGAAATTTGCTTGTTAAACACACAGGAATTACTGAATTTCCAAATTAGTTGCCTCATAATGCAAATATTGAGAAGGAAATGTCTGCTACAAATCACTAAATGTAGTTTAGAACAGTAATAATCCCTTCAAAAAACTTTCATTACTGCATTTAATGACTGGCTCACTGGAACATTATGGACTTTCAACATCATATTGGTTCATTAGCTGTCAAATCGGCCATCAGTGCTGGCACTGACCAGCCCTGTAATGATCATTGGTTATCCTTTCTACATTATCCCAACAGAAGCCATTATTATAAAGAAATAGGTATCATAAGTTGGAAATATATATTTAAAGTATATACTTGTAGTTTAAACAAATGTTTTGCTTGGAACATAGACACCTAATAAATACATCAGATCTCTATTGCATTCCAGCAAGGGTAATTTGCAGCTGTGTAAAGACACATCCTTTAGTTTCACAGAGGTAACAGGATAATGAAACCTGGTGTGATCAGCCAAGAGTTCAGTGAAAGCTGCAAGACCTGTCTGAGGTCCACAAATGTTGATCCCGGTACCCTGTCAGCAGCCTCATCTTGCCATAGTTACACTGTTATCAGTATTCAAGACAGCTAATTTAGAGCCAAGTCTGCTCTATCTAGATGATACAGCAGTATAAACTTTGGCTTGCACTATGAGAACAATAAAAATAACAATAGAAGGTATAAACACTATATAGAATAAAAACAAATAATCCTACTAATTACAAACATATTGAAACCACCCCTGCAAAATTTTACCTAAACAGTTGAAAGTCCAATCTTTTTTTTTTTTTTTTTCAAACAAATGAATAAAATGTACTGTCCTTTCAGTCAATATTAAATATCAAGGGAAAGAACAGAAATGTAGTTTTTTACTTAGGATAACAATTGTTTTCATGGCAACTTTCAGGAGAGTGAAAAAAGTTTTCAACTTACACAATTAGCTCAATATAAGTGTGCCACCACATAAATAAATATTGTAAAATGATGTGCTTAGAAATAAACTAGCAAACAAACCAACCCCTTAATAATACAGGTGGGAAATGCTAGTGTGCTAAGCCATGGAGGTACAGGTTTGAATGTATAGTCTCCATATATCCAGACTTGGAATATCAGAGTTACACCCAAAGAAATTAGAAGCTTCTGACTGAGCAATAAACTCCTAAAATGGAAGAAAGCTCAGTGGAGATGGGCAAGGGCAATTTTGCCCTGAAGCTCAGGGAATAATAGCTAAGGGAATAATGCAGAGTGTGACTGGCCACAGCTCTTGTAAAGAAGCTGATTTTATCTCAACACAAAGGAGGAAGGTAGCCTTTGTTTTAGATAGATGAACAGCTATCAACAGTTGAGTGGATCAACTGGTGGTATAAATTTTTCTCCCTGAGTTTATTAAGAGTGCAGTCACACCAGCATGGGGGGGAGTGAATACTTGGCTCAGCCCAACATAGAGTATAAAAACTGATCAACTATCAAAATAATTTTGAAGACAGCAACAAGTTTGAGCTGTTTTCAACCCATGTTTATTTGGGATGCCCAGCATTCTGATGGTGAGCATATTATAGAAACTGGTAATGGCAATCATACTGATTTTGTGATTGAACTGTATATTGCAATTGATGTATATATTTTGTTAAGTGTAACTTATGTTTTTATTGTGTTATCCAATATACTACCACTCTGCTAAATCAGAAATCCCATGTAACATCAATTATCTTTAAATAAGTAAATTTGATATTAAACATTGCATCTTCCACATGTGGAATATCTGAAAGAACCTGGTCAGGGAGTAATGGACATAAAAGAAGCAACAGACTTATGCTCAGACTTTTATGCTATGGATATGAAAAAAATTCAGTCAGTACATCCATTTCAGTTCATCACAAATCCATGGGAAAGATGAAGAACATGAGCTGTGGAAATCTGCTGTTTGCTGTGCCTCACTCATATTTCTATATTCCTGGTTGGAATTGTTAAAATAGCAGTTTACTTGGTAACACCAGTAGTGTATCCCATAACCTTACTTCCTCAGAACTGTAAATGTTTTCTGTAATTTTTCAGTGATTCTTGCAACACTTCAATTAAAGTACAACTGATGAGGTGAATTCTACTGGGATGCACTCTGTCTGCACTGCTTGGTTCTGAGGAGCAGAGAAACAGGTGGTTCCATTCAAAGAGTAGCATTTTATTTGATACTAAATTGTTTAGGCATGTAAGCCAGCAAAAGTCGACAGTTTTCCTTTAAATAACCCACACAGTGGGCTCAATTCCTTCGTAAATGTTTTTTAGACATGGGTCAGAATTTTTCCTCCACTGAAAAAATTCTTGATGATCTCAACACTGGTGAACTTTATTATATAAAGAAAACACCTGACCTAAAAATAAGGGCTATTGAATCACTTTTTCTTAGGAAGGAGTAAGAAAAGGGACATCACTTGCTATAAAGTGCTATTAATAGCCTCCTTGCAGCCTCTTAATATTAGTAGCAGTTAAAAATGGGGAGTTTGATAAGAGCATAAATATAACTCTGGAGGAATATTGTTGCTATAATTATACCCCTAAGGATAGGGGAGAGAGATGGAAAAATTGTTTTTAAAAAAATGAGCACAAGAGCAAATGAAAGGTGATTGTTTCATTACATCCATAACCTCTATTATTTAATTATTCTTATCACTTCAGAAGCAGGACCTCACGAAATTACACATATTATAATAATACTAGAGTAATTATCTCACAGTTGCTCCAGAGCTGTCAGAAGTGGTAAAGGGAACACAATCATCTTATCTTGAACTGCTATGCACGAATCTCTTATCTACAAATTATAGTCAAAATAGTAATTTAGTTAAGACTTACTGTCATTAGTTTGGAAAATAAACATTAGTAATACATATGACAGAAAAATGTAATTTTAACATTTATACTACTTGCAGTCTTGTGGCAATTCCCACCATATTCCAACAAAGGATTGAAACCACTTCATTAAGGTGTTGAAAACAGGACTGTAGAGTTATTACTATAACTTACAGAGTATATCAGAACAAATATGATAAATGTTTCTTTTGAAGGGATCTGGTTTTGGATGTGTCACTTGGGATCCTTATAGCCTCCTTTTTAAGAATTCTAATGCCAAGTGTTTGGCATGACCTCATGTTGGCCAATAATAACTGCATTATCAAAGCACTCATCTGAAGTCAGGCCACACAAAGCAAGATAAAGTCACAAAGAAGCTTGTTAGAGACAGGGAAATAAAATTCAGTACCACTTCACATTTAGGTGTCTCCAAATATTATTGCAAAAATTTGTGAAAGTAAAATTAAGTTAGGCTTAAGAAAACCTTAATAAAACCAACTTGATTTGCAGATTTGGCAAACATCTTAAGTTCCTACTTATTTTAATATGACAAGCCCCTGGTAAATTGTTTTGAAAATGAGGGGACTTAAATTATTTGCTTTGAAATTGGCTAGGAGCCTAACCCTAGGTAAGGAAGTAGTTTTAAAATCTTCAGCCTGGGTGTCCCACATTCCTAACCACTTCTTAGTCACTTTCCTTAATGCATTGCAATGAAATACATCTTGGTACCTTTCAATCACCATCCTTTATTTTAGCTCACACAGCTAAAGCTGCAGGTTATCTGTGTTCTAAGACTAAAATTCAGTGTAACCCAAGATAAATTCCTGAGTCTTGCATCATAACATGGTCCCTCCCAAGAGGTTCTTCGCTATTCTCAAGCCTCTTGACATTTGTCTGTTGTCGAGCTGGCTGGGCACAACCTAGCACAATAGTGAGATGCCTTAGTGACTTCACCCAGGAGGCAGACAGCAAACTTCCTAGGGCTTTTTGTAGCTTGGCAAATGTCAGAGCACACTGGGTTGTCTCATGTGGGAAGAGCCGCAAGCTATAGGAAAGGTCAGGTGGCAATGATGCTAGATGTACTGCCAGTAACAGTAAAGAATTGTTTAAAAATTCATCCTTGCTTTTTTTGGTATATTAAACATTAGAATTTTTTTAGCTCATTCTTTAATATAAACCAATGTTATTTTCCTAACATACCACTGCAGACAGTTTCAGAATTCTAAATTATTTTCTGACTGATCTTTACTAGAAGATTTACAACTTACAAAAACCTGTGAACTGAAGCCTGATTTATGACTCACTGACACATAGCAAATGGAGAGTATAAGATGCAATTTGAACATGAAAGCGTAGTGCAAAAGGAGCCTCTTCAGACAGCAATACAGAAGTTAGAACAGACAATATGCTCAATCATACAAAAAGTCTGTCATTATCTAGCATTCCAGAGATTAAAGAAGATACAAAGGTGATCCTTCTTAAAACATTACTCGTGGCAATAATATTCAAGTTGAGGATAAAAATTACATGACTTGACCAAGGCCAAAAAAGGCACTTAAAGTAACTATGATTCAAAGTTCAGGGCTTCAGTGGTTATGACCTATATATTCAGTCCCCTAGAACAAACTGCTTCCCAAACCCAAGGAAGTAGAGAACACTGTATCTAACTGAAAGAGGAATATAAGTAATCAGAAAATAACTTTTGCTCAAATGGCAGCAGTTTATTCCAAGATGGTTTTGATCAAGGAAATTTATCTACCATGGATGAAAATTAATTGACTGCAAGCCAAGTAAAATGCACGAAAAGTATAATTTGGGGTTTTTTTTTGCAGTCCTGCCATAAAAGATTTTGCAAATTATAATTCAAGTTTAAATAATAAATACTCACACTCACACTGTTCTTTTTATATTAATGTATATGCATTTTATACATTTAGTTTGCATTACACTATGAAGAAGGAAAAAGAATAGTAATCGTACAGATATTCCAAGGGTATTTTTATATGCATTTAAAGAATTACTCTGAAATTCAAGTTATTGTTCAAAAATACTCTCTCAATGGTAGCATTCTGCTGAAACAGTATCAATTAATTATTAATTAAATTTAAAAGTATTGCTATTAATTTCATATGCCAGCTTCTGGATTTTTTCCCCTCAGAGGTGTAGCTTACTATGAACTATGCCCCAATATGGAGTAAAAAAAAAAAATTATAGAACTTCCTTCTTCATAGAAAATATATTAAAATCAGTATGAGTTCAACAAAAAACATCTGGGATTTATGCCATGGTAAAGAGCTAATCTAGCCTTAATCTCTTTAATGGAAGTCCATTTAAAAAAAAAAAAGAAAAAGAGAGAAGACAGCACTGTCATCCTTACTTGTCTACATTGTTCTGCTTTTATCTACATCAAGGTATCAGGACTTGGTACATGGCACCTACTTTCAAAGCAGGTGTTTAAGCATATACTTGTTTTGAAGTGCTTACTTCTGGGACTTAAAGTTAAGCAAATGCTTATGGAAATAAAGTTGTACTTTCATCCATTCTATAACATTTCATTTTAGAAGAGGTTTTTCTATGTGGTATTCTCAGTGGACATAGGACATGCTCCATATTCCTTGGAGTGAAGTAATGTATCAATAGCCAAAACTTATTTTGCCACCAAATTAAAGAAATAATGATGGCAGTAGAAACACTTTTAAAATTTCCTACTTCAGGTTAAGTGCTGAAAGTCCTTAATAGTGATGCGTGAAGTATTTCGCATGCACGCACACGACATCTTAGATTTACCATTTTTGGCTGCTTATGAAAGTTCTAGTTATGCTGCTTATGCTACTTCAGTACAGAAGTAAGAAAAGATGGAAAATTAGGCTAAATAAAAAATATCCTGTATTAATCTATAAGCAAACAGTTGAAGTCAGCAGTATTACCACACTGATTAGGAAAATAATTATCAACTCTCAAGATAAGCCAGAAAGTCAACCAGGTCTGCAGCATTAAAATTTCACTTGCCCTTCAGAAGATCTCCTACCCAGAAAGAAAAACCTCATCGAGTTAGCGCTTGATTTTGGTAAGAAAAAACAAGTAAACAAACAATACTCCCAATGGAAGGGAGTAAAAAATAAGGCTCCAAGAACCTGTAGCTCTGAATGACTTTTCATGCTCTGTTTGTTCTTTGCTTCATAAGGCATTAGCCTTTAAATACTATAGTGACCTTAAAACGCTTAATCTAGATCATCAGCTGCTATAGGTTCATGAAATCCTTACCTTCCTAAGCCCTGGATCCCACACCACGCTTGTTATTTCCTCTCCTCTCAGAGATGGGGGGACAATGTACAACCTTTTGACAAACACTGAAAGGAGATTTACTGACCCCTCAAATCATGTAGCTTATCTTTTGAGATGTATCTGAGATATGCTCTGTACCAATGATTTTATCTTTTCCTGCAAAGATCCCTGTCTTTGTGCTCTGTCAGTGATCCAAGGTTCATGCAGTAAGCGCTCAATGCTCTGCCACTTAGGAAAATTAGATAATCTACTGATTGGATAGTCCATTGATCCATGACCTGTGTCATAAGACTTAAGTGAGGAAGGCAGTCCTTTCTGACAGCTGTTGACTGCTTTGCCTCCTTTAACCTTCATGGAGTTTTGATTGATAGTCTTTGTTCAGGTAGGCAGGAATAGGAACTCAATAAGGAGTGGAAAATTCAATGGCAGTTCAAATGAACTCTTCAACTTGTTTGCTCCTATTGACTCAAAAAAAAAGTGCTTTTTTGTGGAAGATGTGTCTTGGAAGCACAGTGAATCAGACACCAACACACTTTTTTTTCTCTGGACAGGCTCTGATATCTTGACATTTACCATTAATACAGCAGTATGGGAGTTTCTGAGTACACCTCCTTGATTAAAAGTTGCCTGTGTAAAAATTAAAATCTGCTGGCACTCGTAAAATCACAAACCACAAACAAGACACTGCTAAAGACTGCTCCTGTTTAATATTTGAGAGATTATAAATTATTGAAAACATCTATTTTTTCCCAAGATGTGCCCTTTAAGTTTTAATGGAGATTAACTTTTTTTTGCTTCTTGTCATTTTTTTCTTATTATGTCCTTGAAATTCTGATTTTAGCTGGCATGGTATCAAGAGCTTGATCATCAAAATCCTCACTAAGCAAGAGTCACTGACTGGCTGCATAGCAGTAAATACATTTTTGGGTACCATTTTTTTGGATTTTCAGAGAACTGAATCACTGAACAACATAGGATGGAATGGAAGAACCTTGGGATGACATCTTGTCCAACTCCTCACTCAAATCAGGGACAATTTTTGTTAGGTGTCATCATTGTTATTAATGTGCCCAGCTTTTTGAAAAGCAATATGCGATACAGAAATGAGCACTTTAAAATATCGGCAATGTATTTCCAATAATTGAATATAACAGAAAGTGTTTCTGTTTTACCTGCAGTGTACAGCATTAACACATGTGCAATGAAACACAGAGCAGATGCAAAATCTGTGGAAGCATATTAAACTAAAAGAGAAAGCTTTTAGTTTTGTTAAAAGATGAAGAATGTGTTCAAAAACCTAACAAGTGGATATGTATACTGTGGCAGGAACACTGTAGACAAGATGACTTTTAATGTTACCTCTACCGAATTGCCAACCAGAAAACCTCTACAATCCAGATGCTAACTGAAGCACAACTGATTTTACAGCAGACTGTGAGTATAGAAAAATACGGCTGTTGTGATTATGCCATAGTATCAGTGAAACTTCATATGTTTTCAGCTGTTAGATAGCAGTTTACCCCTATAGAATCCACCACACGCCATGTTTCCAGCAGCCTGAGAAACCCGTCTGGTCCCTACCTTTTTTTTCTTCCAAGCAAGACTTGAGGACTCAAGATTCAGAAATGGGAAGAAAATTATCTGGGGAATCTCCTATCAGCTTATATCCAATAGAATATAAAAATGTAATTAAATCACATTACTTGCTAATGTTATTAAACAGAGCTTTTATCTACTTTACCAGAAAATTTGAGACTTAAAGGGATTATTTTTTTTTAGTAGTTTATTTCATGTATTTGACAGTTTCCAAGTCTTTATTTCCTACTGTCAAGAAGGATGAGGCTGTGAGAGATGATCTGTCTCTCCCTAATTCTACAAACTCAGACACATTGACTGTTACAAACCAAAAAAAACGTACTAGCACCACTGGTAAACAGAAATATATGAAAACTTGATTTGTTGCATGTTTTTTCTCATGGTCACACACATCTTTCTCACGTTAGGACCAAAAATTACTTTAAGTCAACTTAATTCCCTATTAATATTGCTAGCCAGAACAGAATTTACTTGTCTCTCTTTGCTGTATTTTTTACCAATTTTCTTTTTTCAAAATTTGAAAAAAATCATTGCTGTAGTATTAAAACTTCTCATTGACTTGGAAGGGGAAAAAAACCCAAGAGAAATGCATGTTGAGTTCCTATTTTTGACACTAGTCAAGTATGACAACTTTCAATCTGGAAGCAGGAGAACTGAATAAAAAACTCTCTCAGAAGGGTCCAGAATTATTTTCTCTAACAATAGAAAACAATATACTAAAATAAGCAAGAAAAAAAAAAAAAGTCCTTTAAATAACATAGTTAGCAGAAACATCCCTCTAACCATCTCAAAAAGCTTAAATATCTCCATTTTAAGAAACATGAACAGAATTTGGATTATAAATTAAGCTGTCATTAAAAATCTTGTGTTTAGTTCATCCCAGTATCTTTCTCTCTTCTTCAATACAAGGAAGACACTGAAGTTACATCAAAACATAATTAAGTGATGAAAAGCAATGTTGATGATAATGTTTTACTCATAGAGAACTATCACTTGCAAGAACATCAAAAGTTTCCACGTTACATTTTGCTTTCTTTACAAGACTTTCCTGTTAATATTAATTTACTAGAACAAGCAATTATCCAATTATCGTCACATTTAAATTACCTAAATGTCCAGGTTATAATTGCATTCATTAGTTACTGAAATTGCACCTGCAAATGCTATATCACAAATATGGCTATGAAACATTTATGTTGTTTTTCTGGATATTTAATAATTTAATTTCATTATTAATACTTCTAGTACGTTGTAAGCAGCCTTGTAACAATACTCACCGCTAGAGTAAGTAATTTTATTTGTGAAGGAAAGCAACCAAGGAAAACATCATTAGAGGTTTTTTTCTTCTTTTCAGTCAATGACAGAGGTAATAACATGGCAATACTATTATCAACAATAGTTGATTTTTGCCAATGGGCTGCTCCAGTTCCATGTAGCAACTGTATGAGCAGTATGAACAACTGGCTGTAACTCCCTTAAAAATAAATTTTGTGGTGATTTTTAAAGTTTGCTCTCAGTATGGGATGTGCCTTTTATTCTTTCTTTCCAAAATCTGGATACTCCACTTCGACAAGAAGTATCTAGAGTTTGAAACCATTGTGTTACTACTACTACTACTCTCCTTCTGGGAGAATTTAGGTCAGGAAAAGAAACTGGATTACAGAAAAAGAAAATCATCACATTAAAGCTGAGTTAATAGATATGCCTATGCAGCATGTATAAAAACTTCTTCAAAGTATAAAACTCTCACTGAATTGGTTTTAGTGGTTGGGTGTGTGTGTGTCTGTGTTTTTTTATGTGGTTCTTTTGTACAAAATTCAAGCTATTTCTGAAGGTAAATTAGCAAAATCTCTGTGTCTAGGTATGAAGATGAGCTACACGCGAATTAAATGATTTTGCAGGTATATGTATTCAAAATTTCCCCAAACAATTTAACAAAAGGGGACAATGATTAAAAACAGAAGTACAAATAAAAGAAAATAACCTCTTTCCCAAAGCAAAAATTGTCTCCTGAGTCCAGACTTAAAAATATGAACAGATAACAGTTTTGACAAATTCCACAGCACACACCTATGGACTAGTATAAACATATGCTTGTTATTGAGAGACCACTCCCCAGTTGACTTCCTTCTAATCTTCTGGTTGCCACTGCACAGAAATAACAACTGTCTAACAACAAAACCAAAAAATAGACAGCTACTGAAAAAGAACTGACAAACTCTCCACTGTTACAGACACATGATATCTTTCAAAAGCTTTCCATTATACTGTGGTGATCACATATGGAATTGAACTGCTAGGAGGATTGACACCAGTGACCTACTTAATTACATAGCGGTCTGAAGCATCTTGAAATGTCTACTTTCCAAAACCCAGATGGACATTTAAAGCCTATTTTTTCTCTTATACCCAGTGTTTCAAGAGGAATTGGCTGCCTGCTACAATTATCTGAAGGCCCTAAGCGTACAGATCACACATCAGAGAAGGCCCAGATTGAACTTGACCCTAGTTGATTGACTGACTGTTTCATTTCTATAGAGGAAATGGGAATGGGATTGTACATCGGCTGTTGCAATTAAACTGGCTCCGCTGTCATAATAACTTCTAGCAAGAGCGCTTTATCTCAGTCATTCTGGAGTCTTTAAAGCTTGCAGAGGGTCAAGGAAAACATGTCTCTATGCACGCAGGTTTTCAAATGTGTTTAAAATCATGATTGTTTAATCTCAATTGCCATCATGCTCACTGTATTTTTACTTCAAACCTTTTGGGTTGTTCTACTTCACCACCATGTCCAAATCTCATAATCATAAAACTAAGTTCTGTTCATGTGAGTAAAAAAAATTCATTCCAAGATTTTATCCCCAGTTTAGTGTTCCCAAATTAAGAGAACGGATAGTCAAAGATGTGGTACTGGGTGTCTGGTAACAAAACACTTTCCAAGAAGATGAGAATATGTACCAAAACTGAAACTCTAGAGCTTCACTCGTAGCCTTCTTCATGTGACTGAGTTACCCTGACTTATTCCCACATAAATAGAACGCAGATGAAGTACTGTAGAACCTGACCTAGCCTTCCATAAGGGTCTAGCTATCACACATTAGAACAGTAGCAAAAAAGATGTGAACTCTGAGACACAGTAAAAATTCATCTGTACTACTAACTTCAAGCATTGCCCAGGAACATTTCTTGGTACTATAATATGATCATCTAGACCATTTCATCTAGCACGTGAACCAAACAATTCCTAACATGCTTTGGCAGCTGGAACAGTCCAGATGATATTAGCAATAAGCTGTTTACAAGCAGCCTTCCTGATCTGAAGGCTAAGACAGTTTACTAGCAAAGATGAGGGCTGTTTCATGTCAGAAGGCATCAGTGCCAGGCAATCTGTCTAGGTGTTTGGTGTATCAGTGCAGGCATGCCCTTAGAGGACTTGATTCTTTGGGTTGCTTTTGGAATACAATTGTAAGCAACCTAATTTCTCTGTGCTTCATCTCAGTATCATAAACTACAGAAATTCTGTGAAAGTAAAAGAACAATCTAAAATATTTATTTGATAATTCTAAAAATGAAAAAATAGCAATCATGGCAAACTTTTAACCATTAAATTTTTAACAAAGTAACTGGCACATGGCATTACCCGTAGACATGCCTACCCTAAGTGTAGTCCACTTTACTGCAGACTTAGTGTAAGTCTAAAATGCACGTGTACATCATGCAACACCATGAAATAACTTCTCTCTGATTAAGCTGATAAATTCATATGGCACAATGCATTGCTGTGCAGAAGCTAGATCTTGTGCCGTAGTAGCAGGATAGTTGCACTTGCTATGGACCTGCACTGTCTGGCCAGGTCCCTCAGTGGGACGGAACTGGTCTGGCCACAGTGGTGAAGCAACAAGGCCATATATCTCCAGTATTAAAAGCGGGTTATACCTCCTCACATTAGTATGGCATAAAAAACAATGGACACTGCAGCTCAGTTTAGGAGTTCAGCACTTCCAGGCAGGAACAGGATAATGGTGAACAGCTCATGGCATTAGACCTTCAGTAAAGTATGGGCTTTATGCTACTATAGTGTTCCTATTTTGGAGCTAGAATTTTTTGCATTAAAAGATTTTCCTTCACCATACTGCACTGAGCAGTCTAGTCAACCTCTACACCTTCTTTTTGCTCTATTAAGCTTAGCGAGAAATCAATAAGAAATAGAAAACAATCAGTAGTAAGTCCATGAGGTAAGTAGCCCACTCCCCCCCAAACCAAACCAAACCAAACCAAACCCCCCAAAAACTTCAAAGGGGATGGGAATGGCTAGGAAAAAAAAAAAAAAACAAACTGCTTATCTCTCTCCAATCTGGAACTGTTTGTTCTTCTCAGAAAAAAACCTAATATTCAAGGCAATGAAACCATTCATGGGATTATGAACAAATTTCAGGAGACTGTGGCTACTATCCAAATTAAAGAAACTAAGGAACCGAAGCAAGGTGACCAGCTTTCCCAGTTAGGACTGGTTTGTAAAAGGAATAAATCTCAGCGCAAGCAAGTTTATGAATGTGTTTTAGTGTACTAACTACACAGGCTTACACCTAAGTAAGATCTGGAAACTCCTAGGAAATGCAATGACAAACATGGAAAAATCTGAATTTGTATTTCACTGAATTTTGAAGAGTCTCTGTCACCTGCTGGTATGTGGTTTTCTGTCAATGTGACAGGCCTCAGTGTCAAAAGAAGATAATACATTTTTGGCTATAAGCCTAATTTCATATGCAAGTGTGATAAGAATCTTAGAACATAAGGATTTATTGCTGAGAATGAAAAAGGTGTGGTCCTTAGGAAGTGTTATCAGAAGCTATAGATTCTCTTGTTTGCAAAACCAAATTTCTGGTAGAGTAACATGAGATACCCACTGAAACATGAAAGAGTGGCTGCTTCAGCACGGATGTCTCCTGAGCATTTGCTTCCAGGCCTGTATGCAGCCAACGAGTGGGAACTGAGTGCCTACTCTTTCCTCTTTACCCTCCCAAAACAGCTGCATACTACTATCGTCTCTCTTAAAGATGATGTAATTTTAAAGGTGAAATTTAAGGAAGATTCAAGTGCAGACAGACTATTTTGAGAACTAAAAGAATTCTCATTTCACACACGATATGTCTCCTGACACAGGAGTGCTCACACTGATGAAGAGATTGCAGTTCCTACTAAAATGTGATGAAACTAGAAGTTTATCTCTGAAAACAGACTGAATACAGAACAGAGTTCAAAACTGAAACACTCTTGATGTGCAGAATTTTTCACTGCAAGAACAAAAATGGCTAAAACTCAGCTGTATATGCACTGAGAGTATGCATATGTATGTCCTAAAGATGTTACTAAGGCCAATTCATAAAGATGCTTACCATCTGAAAATACTACAGTGGCCAATAATGTTGCAGAAATTTGGAAGAGGGCTATCTTCCTTATTCAATAAAGTTTTAGAAAGAAACTACTACATTTTGCTCCAAACTGAGATAGTAGCCATAGGTACAGACAGTTCATCTTTCCCCATGTAACAAAAAAGAACCACCACCACCACCCCTGAAATGGTAATAGACAATCCTATGAAAGTATCAGCTTGCCAGTGGTCACAAAAAACCAAACTAAGTGTTAGCAGTTAGTAGGAAAGAAACAGACAGGACAGAAACTTCTCTTTTCTCAGTACATAAATAAATAGGGCACTCATATCAGTAACATCATACCCAGTTTTGTCCTGAACCTCACCTTGCGCCCATATCTCAAAAGAAGATGGTAAAATTGCAAAGGCATTGGACAGTGACAGGGTGATTAAAAAGTAGAGAACAGTTTCCTGGAGGTGAATGCCTACATAGTCTTGGGTTCTTCAGCCTCCAAATTAGATTAAGTGAGAGTAGATAAAATGAAGGCATACAAAAGTCCTGAGTAGTGAAAAGGGTTAATTAAGTACCACTACTTTATTAGAATAACATCCTGTTTCTTATTATATAAGAGCTAACATATTAGGTAGCAGGTTCAATATACACACACACACAGATTAATTTTCCTAATTAGCAAAACATTAAATCATGCAGCTTACTGCCACAAGTTGTTCTGGATTCCAACAGTTGTGATAGATTCAAAAAGCACTTATTACAAATTGACAGAAGAAAAATCCATCAAGGGCCATTAAGCCCAAAGACATAACTTGTGGCTCAGCATGTGAGTCTACTCCAGATTGCTTAAAACCATGATTAAAAATCCCTCCATGACAACCCAGTTCTTGAAACCACCAAGATATTCAAAGCCTCCATATCCAAATATTGGAAAATTTCTAATCAGGTTTTTCATGTCCATGTCAGCTGAAACATCTGTTCCTCTCATTCATGTTCTCTACAACACTTCAATCAAAAGACAAATGGTGGAGACTTTCTGAAATAAATGAGGTTGCAGGGGCAGTTACAAGGTCCTGCTTCAATGCACATTATTTACAGTGACTCAAGTATGTGAAGAGGACTTTAGAGAAATCTCCAGCAAGTACTAATGGCTGGGACAGAGTCCTGTAATACAAGGGATCTTATCTTCAGTTCAGGCTCCAAACTAGGCACGCAAAGAGAAGGAGCATGAAACCAGATTTCACAGCTGACGGCTGTAGCCAAGTAGCAGATATTTCAGTTGATTTTCCTCTTATTTACTGAGGAAAAAAAAAATTGTTCTTGTGAGATGTCTACCTTCACTGGAGCTGGGAAACCTAGGCAAAGAAACTGTTTTTCCATCATCTTTCTTGGAACACATTCTGCCGACTGCCTTGGCTCAGCTACTGGCTTCATACTTCCCTTGCTTTATCTCTGAATTCTGTTCTTAAAAGCCCTTTGCAAACTCAGCCTTTGGCAATAACAAACTGCAGGGGTAATTTTCTCATACGAAGGTATCCATTTTAGAGTAAATTCAGAGATTGTGACTGCAATAACTATTACTTATGATTGTTTCTTTGTTTTCCTGTCCTACCATATATAAGTTACAAAGCAAAAGACTGTCAGTGTTCCACTTCATAAGCACAAGCTGTCTTCTCTGCTCTACTCATTCTTTTCTTTCCACTTTAGATGTATGGAGAATACAGGACTTGATTGGCTAACAAGAGTAACAAAGACTGCAAGAGGTTTGGTGTAAAATGACTTTGACAACATCAGCCCTGTCTCTAGCGTGCAAGTCTTCGCTATAATATGACATTATTGGCATAGCATGACTCCACTTATTTAGCAATGACTGAGGATGAGCCATGTCAGGGAAATGAATTATCTTGCTTCTATAAATTTTGTGAGTATTTTAAGCTGGATTCATTCTCTTGGCAAGATAATGTGGCAAAAGTTACAGCATGGCTGCTATTGCAGTGTGTTACATTTTATCTGAAACTCCAAAATTCCAGGAAGTCCCAGGCAGGAAGAAACCCAGCGTGAAATTCTGACCCAAATCAAATCAGTGGCAATTGAAAAGTACAATCCATCTAGGGCTGGAAATTCAGCTTGAGCCTAAAAGATTTGAATTAATGTCAGCTTTGAGAAAAAAAAAGAGAGAAAAAACTTACGGCCATGGCACTAGTGAGAAGCTAGCTGTGGTAGGTTAATCTTGGCTGGCTGCAAGCTGCCCACCAAGACACTCTTTCACTCCCCCCCCCTTCAACAGGGCAGGGGGAGAAAATACAATGAAAAAACGCATGGGTCGAGATATGGACAGGGAGATCACTCACCACGTACTGTCATGAGCAAAATAGACTGACTTTGTGAAATGAATTTAATTTACTGTCAATTAATAATAAAGCAGGATAGTGAGAAAAAAACCCCAAACTATAAATACCTTCTCCCCACCCTCCCTTTTTCTTCAAAGGCTCATCTTCACTCCTGACTTTTCTACCTCCTCCTCCCTTGAGCAGTGCAGGGGGGTGGGGAATGCAGGGCTGCGCTCCACAGACAGCACAGAGATGCCACCAACGTCACTGATGGGCTCAGCTTTGGCCAGCAGCAGATATGTCCTGAAGCCAGCTGAAACTGGCTCTGTTCAACATGGGGGCAACTCCTGGTGTCTTCTCACAAAAGCCACCCTGCAGCCCCACCCCTCCTACTAAAACCTAAAACTTGCCACATAAACCCAATACAGTAGCTTATGTAATTTGAATACAAGTGGCAAAACAAACTAAACAGCAACACTTTTGATTTGGTTTTCTCACTACTAATGTTTTCGAAAGTGCCTCTGTAGTGTTCTGCAATTTGAATTTCCTTTTCTATTATGCTGTCTTTACACATTGTATCCATTATCTCACCACATCTAACTCAGGGTCTTAGAATACCATCACCCTTTCAGATTGACTTAAGTCCTCATTTAAGCAAAAATGTAATTGAATTAATATGTTTAGGTTCTCATTTTACATTTGTGTGTTAACTCTCACACGATTGGTTTGTCCAGGATTTTACTATACACTGTGAAGAAAGTTGGAAATGAAGATCCCAGATTTCTCTGATTTCTCTTGATCTGGAGGTTTACAATATATTTATAATGTGAATGTGGCTTATTATTTCACGCTTTTATGTATTTTTTAGATTGCATATTCTGCCAAATATTTTCTGATTTAGTTGAAACCTTTTATTGAATAAGGCAGCATTTTTCTATTTTTTTTTCAGCTTTGCTGTATTAATATTTACAGCTGATCTTCCATTAATTTTCATGATGTGTTAAGATGCACTAATGATTTGTTCTGTGAATTTTTATTTTAGTTCTGCATTGTTTATTTCATTCAAAGCACAGATATATCATATTCGACTACTCTCAAAGAGGTACATAAAATGTTTACACCTAAACAGAAGGATATGACTTTCAGAAAGAGTGATTATCCACGTATCTGGCTGAGACTTGAGCTGGGTGTTCAGACTTCACCTTTGCTTTATTCTGAAGCATGTTTTCAACATGCTTTGTGTAAGGTGTATCAGCTTGAAAACTGTTCTTTTTCTATCCACAGTGATTTTACACTAGCTGCCTCTAAGGAATCCAGTGTTATTCTACAAAAAAAAAAAAAAAAAAAAAAGCCATGACATAACAAAAGATTCCAGATATATTTGAAGATTCCTAAATACCTGAGGGGAGGGTGCAAAGAGGAAAAGAGGACAGAGCCAGGCTCTTTTCAGTGGTGCCCAGTGACAGGACCAGAGGCAATGGGCACAAACGGAAACACAGGAGGTTCCCTCTGAACATCAGGAAACACTTTTGCACTGTAAGGGTGACCAAGCACTGGCACAGGTTGCCCACAGAGATACTCAAAAGCCATCTGGACATGGTCCTGGGCAACCAGCTCTAGGTGGCCCTGCTTGAGCAGATGGTTGGACTGGCTGACCTCCAGAGATCCCCTCCAAACTCAACCCTTCTGTGATTCTGTGATATCATATACTGTAGGAATGTACACATCACTGTAAGTGGCTGTTGCTTAAATAGATTGTGATTACCCTTTAATTAATTGAATTAATTATTGCCTTTGACTTGTTCAGTTATTTTTTGCTTGGTAATTTCCCTCTTCATATTATCACTTCTGTATTCTAACAGTGTTAGCAAGATTACATTCAAATCTTATAGCAGTGTGGGTATGCATGCCCCCTTAAAATAAACTGATAAAAGATATCATATTGTTGATAGATAATATTTCTCATACATACAGTAGTACACTTTTGGAAGCTTAACAGTATTTCCTTTTTAGCTTTGTCTAATGCTTTAAAACTGTACACAACTCCCAACAGAAAGCTCACAATATTCTGCTTTCCCAGGATTTTCTGTGGTTAAAAGAGCCTGGAAGACAAGTGAGATAATAAAATTGGGTCTGCTAGTATGTTGTATACTTAAGACAGTCATACTGCCCTCCAGAGCCTAGCTGACTATCAAATGCTTTCCAATCTCTTGCTAAATAAAATGATTTATGAATTGAATGTATAGAGATTACACACTATAAATATTTTATCACTGTTTCATTTGCATCTAGTGCTTTAAATCTTCAGGGCCTGTACTGTACCAACTGACATCATTTAAATAGGGCCTTGATAAGGGCTTTTATCAAATACAGCCCCGTAGATGGCTGCTGTCACCTAAGAAGGGTGGTGGATATGCAGCAGTGTGCAACTGGAGTGTAAAGGAGCCCAATGCCCTTTGCAGCATGCTGGGCCCAAGCTACCTTTCCATTCACATCAATAAAAACCAGATGGAAGAAAAGACCATATACACAGAGTAGCTTTTAGGTTATTCTTCCAGCTGGGGCAAATCACAACATAAGAAGCAAGACCAGGGAGTTTCAGACCTTGTGGAATCTCTCATGTGATCAAGAATAACTGTGAACTGAAGCAGTTTCTAAAATTTGGGTAAAATTCTCAATGCCTTAAGGGATCAAGCCCAGAATATATTGACTGATAAACTCACATAGATATTTTTAAAATTCCCTCTTTGAATAGATACATTTAATACATGAAAAAACCCAAATTTTTAAACTTGTTTGCCAATTTAGTATTTTCTCCAGTTAAGCAATCACTTGATGATGAAGAAGATACTTGCCTTGGGAGAATCATTCAGCTCTTCTGAAATTAAAAAAGAATTAGTTAAAGTCCACATATTTTGTCTAAGGAGATGTTTTGAATTTACACAAGACAACGGTCCAATATGTAAACTGTTTTAAATGAAAAATACCAAATTTCGCAAACATGCTTGAGCCCTTGTAAATAACCAGAATGCCATGCAAATGGACAAAAATGGATATAAGATCCCAAGGTTTCATGCTTGACCCATTGCACAGGATTACAAGGTGACTAAAGGGAGGGAGCACATTTGGAAAGGAAAAACATATGGTGCCATTAGTGGATTGTACCATAGCAATATAAATGTAAATGGAAGTATGCAAATAAAAAATTAAAAGTATAGGTTACAAACACAGAAGCTGAAGAATCTCAATTTGTGCACAGAAAATGGAAGCATAAAGGATGGGGATGCCTCAATTAAAGCATGGGAAGCAGGAACAGGGAAGATGAGGTGTCTTAATTAGAACATCTGTGATGACATGAACATGTCTTTCAGAACACACAGATCTCCTTCTGTCCCCCATGACCATTGACTGTCCTATTGATGCAGTGTGAAAGAAATCCTGCAGCCTGTCTTTTAATACACACTTTGTACAGAAACAGCTAATCCTGAAGATGCTGTGCATCATTTCCCTGAGCAAATGCACAGAACATTTTAGGCTTACTCAGTTGAAATAAATACTAGCGTCAATATAGAAAATAAGAAAGTGCAAAGCAAAAGATAAATAAGCACAAATATGCCTGCATAACTAAAGGAAGATGTCTTGGGACTGGTACTTAGCACACATATTTTGGTGCAGAAATATTACTGAAACAGACAGCTTAAAATTATTTACTGATCTGTGGAACAGCAGTATGAAAAGCTTTGAAGGCAGATTTCTCTGGAATGCCTGAATCTGAGACTATACTTGGTTGTGACTGTTTTCTTCAATAAACTTTGTACTTTTCAGGATGGGATGCAGTTTCATGAAGTAGCAATTAGTATGTCTATGAAGGATTTTCGGTGGACTTACTGATTTGTGTACCTTACACAAACATTGTACACATATTCATGCTTTGTTGTTTCCATATTCTCTCTGTGCTGCCATTATGCTCTTTCTTACTTCACAACTTCACATCTTTATTTACTTGTCCACATAATATCTTGGTTTTTTGGTTTGTTTGTTTGTTTGTTTTCCCTTAAAGAACATTGCATTTCAAATATCTAACCATTTTAATTTTCTAGAATTGGGAAACTTCTGGTATCATCCTAACAAAATGGTGATTTCCTTGTCTTTGAGTAACTAGTTAAAAGAAATAATTCTTCAAAATAAAAAAACCCCTAACAATTAACATTAAGCCATTTTGCTTTTAAATTACTATTTTGGGGGCTCTTTTAGTTGCCTAATATTCCCCTATCAGTATCTAAGACTTATGCTTAACTGGTATACTTCAAATTTAATAGTAATGTTGTATTACGACTTCTCTGCCTTCGGCTTATTCATAAAATACATTAGTTGGCTAAATTATTTATAATGAGTAACTCATCATGTATTTATTGCCTTTTGTGGTTATAAAATCATGCAGGAGTTGATTTGCACAAATACATTCATTACCTTAAAAATCCACTATTTCAGATGAAAAAAATTTTCTCTCCGAGTCTAGTACTGAATATATTATACAATATCATAATACACAATATAATGTTGAATCTGTGTCCCTGATTAAGGTGCACACATTCTGAATATAAGCCTAACAAACACTGCTAGTTTTGGGGAGAACATTTGTTAGTACATACTGAATCTTACAGTGCTTTTCAATATGAGCAGATATGTCCATTTTATGAATATTTCTTTGAGGACTCGTGGGCAATCAGATCTATGAATCTGGACACATCTATGAATCATTGAAATTAATTTATCATTTCTATATAATGCACCATTTGCAAATCAGTTTTTCTACTATCCAACTGTATATAAAAATTATAATAAAGGCATAATCATCCTCCACATCCTGCCATAAATCTCTACACATTTACCTATTCTTGCAGTACATCAATCTTAGAGAGTTGATGTTGCTATTATTTAGTAATGTAACAAGTCCTGTAGCTCCCATGTAAGAACAGTGTTCACAAGTGTTGAGTGCAGGCTTTTACACATAGAAAGTGAAAAAAGTGTTCCTGACCTAAACCCTCAAATTTTAAATAGCATGGTTAGAAGGTGGTATTTTCACAAGTAATTTCTACATGGCAGGAAGTATCTGATAAATTAAATGGCTTGCTGTGAAATCTGTGACAGAACTATGATTGATTTGACTTGCCACCTGTATGAGACAAACTGGTTAATAAAAATGCTTTTAGACATACTTTATTGTCTTTTGGTGCTGTAGAATGCTATTTTTAAATTTATTTCAAGGCAATATAAAATCTAACTATTGAAAAACACAGACAATGAAAATATCCACTTCTGTATTACACTCTGATCTTTCTGAGTTCTCCAAACTTTTCTTATAGCTGTCACAATGTATTTTGTTATTTACCAAATAAGACCATCATTTGTAGTCTTGGCTCAAAGTATTTTTGAGAAACACTGGAAAACCAGCATGATGGTCACAAGAAAATATTAAGCAACAATATCCAAATAAAGCAAGACTAAGATCATGGTAGGCTAATGAGATTTGCATAAAAGATGAGACCACAGATCTGCTTACTGTTATACCTAGCACCAAGCTATTTTTGCCAGGGATCTCTTCCCACTTTTGAAACTTTATTGGAAATACTGCAACTTGAGACTAATTTTGTCTATGTCTATCACACTGTTTCTTAAAGAACTGTGGGAAGAAACTTGTGGCATTATTCTAAGCGGCTGCATGTGTTCTGCTCCAAAAAATTCTTCCCATCCTGCTACACAACTGTAATGACACCAGATTTACAAGGAAAGGAAGGGTCCTTCCTTTTTCACTACCATCATACATCTAAGCCATCATACAACAAACCAACATACTCAGTGAGAACTTTGAGTGAATATTACTACTGTTTGAACAATAAGCTTAGACATGGATAACTCAATGTGCTATTTTATGTGGATCACTGATCCTATGTCAATATGAAGCACCTGCTTTCCTAATAAAACACCTAACCCTGTTCTCAGTAGCATACATTCAATGGGAACTGCAACTGTGCCATGGGAGCCAGAACCAAGCTCACACTGCTATAGAAGTGGGTAATGCAGTTGCTTGCTATTGTACAATACACATTTTGTTTATATAGGATTATAGGGCTACATTACAATCAGATACGACAATTCACCATGAGGATAATAACCTATCCATTTATAATCTGTTTTCCTCAATCCTGAAACGCAGACTCCTTTGACAGTATGTATACATATATATGTTAATATAAATGCACACAGTACCTCCCTGATGTTGGCAACAGTCCTTCAGAGACTGAAGTAAGACAAATAAACTCATTTTGTCTGTGACAGCAATGCTGGACTCATAAGTAAACACTTCAGTGAGGCAAAGTCAGCGTACGTTAATCACCTACAAGATCTTGTTTCCCTTTTCTTCTAAAATCAATTAACAAGCTTTAATGTTTCACTATATTCAGAGAACAAAAAGTAATTTTTATTTTAATGGTGGATTATTATTTCCTCTTTAAGTGCTGTCCTTAAGATGAAGCTCTCATGTAATCTGTTTTTGAGAAATGAAATTGATTGTCACTACTGGTTTATTCATATATCCTCATGGCATGACATCATAAATAGAATTTGTCACTCCTGAGCTTGCTTCTCACAGCAATTGTCTTTAGTGTCATTTACTCAAGTGGCTCAAGGTCTTAATGAATAATTAATGTTTAGCAATCCACTGCAGTGCTGCAAGATAACACTTTTTGGCCTTTGATTTCAAGTAAGTCTTGACACTTTTGTTCAATGAAGAAAATACAAGCAACTTTACACCTCTGAAATTGTAAAAGCATTTCCAGTATGAATATGACAAAAGGAAGACTTACTATTATACAGAAGCATCAATCTGAGCAACTATTTTGCTAACTTGTCCTTAAAACAAATGAGAGTACGGAGAGAAAAGGTGTTGTATTTTCTAAGTTCTGTAGAGAAAACAAAACTTATCTATCAGAATAAACACAAGGTTAAGAATGTATGACATGCTCTCCTGCGAAAGACATTAACTACAAATAATTAATACTTACCTGAAAAAGCTGTGTTTTTATCTGGGTCACAGTGGAATCCATTTTACGAAGCTTAAGGCAGACTTAGTAAATGTTTAGCTCTAAAAGTACTTCAGTCATTAGGACCTTCTGTCTGGAACGTACCACAAGTCTCCCAGGCTGCTGATACCATTATTTATTATTTGCATTATGTAGTGCTTAGAATCTCCAGTAAAGGATCCCCATTGTGCTAGGTAATTATTCTAACACTAACACGGCATGATAAAATCCTGGAGTGTTGTAATTAGAAAAGAAACAGCCAGAAAAGAAATGTGAGTAATACAGGAGTGGTATGATTAGGAAACAGTAGCAATTAAAGACAAAAGTCACTATTCAAATTTGAGCCTGGGTCTTCACAAATTTCAAGAACTACTGCTTTGTAGATTCACATCAGTGACCCAGATATGACCAGCCAAGAATCTGAAGCTGTATGGAGTAGGTCTCAATAATATTATCTTCTGAAACACAGAGTAAGAATGAATTAACTAAAAAAAAAAAAAAAAAAAATTCAAAGGGAAAAGTATTTCAATTCTCCTGATTTGAAAATCTCTGAAATGTACATTTAATCATTTATGAAGGCTGGCAGGATTGTGATCTTACATACTGATTTAACAAAGTGTTCAAAACACAGCTAAAAAAACCCCTCCTGTGTTGCACAGAAAGGAACGTGAGCAGGGAATACAGTTGCATCACACACTAGGGGATATGTGTTCAGAGCTTTTTGGTTTTGAACACAGGGACTTGGTTCAGAAAAAAGATCGTCTTTTTAATAAATGAACAAAGTGGCCTTGAAATACATACCCCACTTATTGACCCCACGGTGGAAAAGTCTTTTCATGCCTAATTGTCATGGGTTCAGCTGGGATAGAGTTGATTTTCACAGGAACCTGGGAGGGGGCACAGCTGGGACAGCTGACCTGAACTAACCAAGGAGCTACTCCATACCATGTGACATCATGCCCAGTATATAACTGGGGAGTGGGCTTGGGGGGCTTTCGGTGGGGGAAGTGGCGGAGCGTCGGGTTCTGGGTGGTGAGCAGTTGCACTGTGCATCACTTCTTTTGTATATTTCTTTTATTAGTACTGTTGTTGTTGTTGTAACTTCTCTTTTTGTGTTGTCCCAGTAAATGTCCGTATCTCAACCCATGAGGTTCTGGGTTTTTTCTTTTCTCCTTTCTGATTCTCCTCCCCATGACACCGGGGCCGGGGCTGGGGAAGAGCGAGCGAGTGGCTGCGCGGTCCTTTATTACCGGCTGGGCTGAAACCATGACACCAATGTACCAAACTGATAAAAATTTCTTTTTAAAAATGAGAGTTGGCCTATCAGCTTGGCTCTTCAAGAAAACAGGTGCTGCTATACTTATTTAAAAAAAATAATTTCCAAGCCTATAATATTAATCTCCAGTCCAAGACAGCAGTCTTAGATTAAATCCATCACCTGAGCAACACAAACCAAAACCAATTGACTTTAGAAGTTCTGCTGTTATTGAGAGGTCTGCGTGCCCAAGGCAGGACCACACAGAAGGTACCCGAAGTACCGTGAAAACCAAAAGTATTATACATTGTGCTGTTTGACTGCAAGCACTCTCAGGAGGAGCTTGGGACTAATGTTTTGCTTTGTATAAAACCCTAGAGATATGAGAAAAGAACCAAATAAAAAATAAAGCAGAATACTCAATTAGTCTTGAACAGAGAGTAAATCTGACTCAGATGTAATGTAAGCACAGACAATTTCCTTAAGATCTAGTTGTTATTCTCCTCTGTATTAGATGCAAATATTTCAACACTGTTACAGCACTGATATCAAAAATAATACCTTAGATAGAGTGATATTTGTCCCAAAGTTGACAAAAATTATGAACGCTGCTTAATTTGTAGTGTTTTAGACATCTTTCATTACAGACTCTGTTTTTCACACTGTAAAATAAATCACAGTGAAGTGGCTGGTTAAAACAAAGGTGTTCTAAGGAATTTGTGAAGGGAATATTGCTTCTGAAATCATCCAACAAAACCTTAAGAAGTCAGTAAGAGAAAACTGCCTTCCTAATTTTTTTTCTCAACAACTTTACTGGAGCTTAAAAAGATCCTTTTGTTCCAACTCAGATTGTGGCCCAGCTTTTAAACTTCATAGGCATTGTCCTGAGTTTGCAGGGCCTCGGGACTGAGGCTTGTTAGACTTTGTATGAACTCATGTTGACCTGGCTCAAGCTCTGTTTTTACTTGGTTTTGTTGTAATACCCTTTTTTTTTTTTAATGACAAGGATGGGTATGTCTAATTTACTTTAATTTTGCTTATCTTCATACGTTATAACCCTAGTTTTTTACAAGTAGTAGAAACAACTAGTTATTCTGTGTGGAATGAAATATTTATGATTCATACAAAGTACAGAGGAATACAGGCCTGGTATGGTAACAGGCACCTTGAAAAGTAGGGACACAGGTTGCAGGGTACAGGAGTACAGGAGGATAAGAGTCAGGGGGCAGGCTGCCCCTGCAGACACTAGGCCTATAAATCAGAGGTCAGGTAAAGAAATGCTGACAATGGGAAACTGGGAAAAAGTGGCTTTAGGAGTACCAAGGAGAAAAAAGAACAAGCATCTAACCCACATAAAACATCATTATATAGTGAATTCAGAAGGAACATGGAGTTGCAGATGCATGAAGGAAGACAGAAAGATGTAATAACAAGATGGAAAACACAAAACTGGTCCCAAGTAAATATGAGATGAGAAAGAAAGAAGAAACCCCACCTACATCCCACTTTTCCCAGCAAAGAACTTGGGACACTGATGACCTGCTGCAACCTGCCCCTGCATAAGGAAGGCTGGCAGTTTCAATGTTAGGACCCAGAGAGGAGGTGGAAGGGTGAGCAAAACACCAGAGAAAGGGGTAGATAGTAGGCAGTGTGTGTATAATAATTTTAATTGCTTAACTGTGTTATTAGTAGTACTAGTATTATTATTATTGAGATTGTCATTTTGTGTGACAGAACTCTATTTTCCTTGTCTTTAATAATTAGATCTGGACTAATAATAATTCTCTGATTAGACTGTTAAGATTTCAACTATAGTGACAACAAAGCCTTGGTTTTACATATCAGTTGTGTTTCCTTTATCCCCTATAACAAGATTTGGAGTGTAACAAAGCATATCCAGAAGTGTACTGAAAAATATTAATTTACATGTTGTAGTACATATAAGTTGATAAATATACGGCATTATTTGTACATATCACCTGGATAACTGTATTTCTCAATTTAGTACATGTACATCTGATAACATCAACTACTAGTGAAGCTGCCTACTACTTATTAGGACACAAAGGAGAGGAAAGATCTGATGAAGACTCAAAAAGTGTATGTATGGAGTTGGAGAGAGTAGAGACTGGGACTGGCTGGATATGTAAGAGTTTACAAGGATGCAGAGGTAAAACAGGAGGGAAACATACTAACAGAGACTTTAGGCAGGGAACCAGGAGATATCAAAACAGGATGAACATAAACTAAATGGCAAGGTAAGAGGAGGTGAAGTGATATGGCTAGCACGGAAACTAAGGGACAAGACAGAGAAGTTGTCAGCGAAATGCTGAGAAGGTCAAAGGAAAAGGGTGAGGGTGTGAAAACCAAACCAGAAAACTCAAGTTGGGAGAATGAGACTTGATGAACAAACAAGATTAACATGAAAAATCTAAGAAGTTGAAACTGTAACGCTGCAAGAAACAACCATCATGGTACTTGAGAATCACTGTGTATCCAAGTATTTGTTGAATGTGTTGGCCAACACATCTATTCTTTCGTTCATCTCTCCTACCCTGTCCACCAATATGGAGGCTGATACTGCATGTATTATCTTATAAATAACTGTGACTTAGTGTATCTTTATTACTGATGTAGCATTGTTATCTTACTTGATGTGATAGGCATCTGGCATAGGTTCTATATTCTTCTCAGAAGACCACTAACATGAGGGCCAAACAAGGGCCAACAGAAATTTCTACAAAACACATAAAATTTAGTGAAAAATACTCTGTTATCTTAAACAAACAAAAAGCAACCAAAAACTGAACTTGCCATTCAGCTGGCTGAAAATACATCTCAAAGATGTATTTTTAGTAACAGAAGAACTACTGAAATTCAGTTAAGACCTTGGCAGCTTACAGAAGAAAAGAAGGGAGAAAAAAATTAGAATAGTGTTTTCCTACATTCAAACTCCTCCTAGGAATATGCTGGACACAGTTTCATCTTTCTTCTATACTTAACACACTAGTCATGTGTGCCAACACATAACACCCAGCACCCTGGAATCAGCATGTTGTAGGGAGTTGTTCTGAAGATACAGAAAATAGACACAGCAGCAGATGTGCTATACTACTAATCAAACATATTAAATGCTAACAGGAGTTCTGGGAAGTATCAAGTATAATTGCGTGAAAGAAAAAAACAGATAAAATATTACAGATAATTTTCTTCTTTGCTGTTTTCATGTCATAATAGCAGTTTAGCCTCCAAAATTGTTGTGGATAATTACTGGAGGTGACTTAGAAATTAAACCTATATTAAAGGTATGGCATTGTTCACACATTAAGGAAAGGTATAACATCGAAGAAGCTTTCAGGGTGGAATGCAACTGGCATGCAAGGACTTCATTCCACAGTGGTTCCCTAGACAGCATTGCATGCAAAACTGCATGGAGGGTGGAGCAGAGTGAAGACTCCATGGCCAGGCTCTGTGAATCACAGCAGAGATGGGAACTTCATGGTAGTATGGTACTGATAAGCCGCCTATTTGCCACCCTGGGCCAATAGTCTGTCATATTTTGACAAAATGTTGTCCTTTGTGTGAACTTTGCTCATTATAATAACATTATAATACCAAAACACATCTCCATCCCCAAAGTTACCCACCTCCAAGGTGCAACTACCCCCCCCCCCCCCATGGAGCATGAGCTCTGAATTTTTTTTAGTATAAGTGAAGCGAGAGAACTTTATATCAAAGTAAAGGTATGTATGACTAGAGTCACTCAAGCTCCACCTAAAAGGAAAAATAGGATTAAAAGACCCCCAAAGAGGAAGACTATTGAGAGAAGATAGCATCATAGCTGACTTCTGGGATCAGTTGATGGGCTGAACCTCTCTTCCCCCCCCTACAGGGATGCCTATTGGGTAAAATTTGAACCCTCGGTTATACTGAGTGCTTCCCTGGGAAACTTAGAATTATTTAGAGCTCTTTTCTTCCATAATTTTATGTGCTTGTAGTTGACTGTATTATCATTTGCACGTGCTTTGCAGACAGTGTATTTACCACCATCAATCCATAAGAACCTGTATTTCTGTTGCTTTAATAAACTGCACTATTCATTAAGCTAGCCGTAAAAGTTTCTCACTAGGTGCTGCCAAACTCTCTAAGTCTGGCCATGTGAGTGCATGGAGCATGACTAAGCTGAAAGTGAAGTGCATTATTAGTGCATCCATAATCATGAGAGTTCAATAAGTTGAACGCGACTGGACAAATAGTGCCAAATTGGATATCACTCAGAATCTAAACCTAGCTGCCCCCAGCCCCTCTGATATCTGAGCATAAGCTGGAATGCAGGCGGGTTTATATTCTGCCAAATTACTTTACCCTTTCACGCAACACCTGTACAATGTTATGGCAGCAACTGGATCATCTTTTCAGTTTCCAGTTCCTCTCACTTGTCTATCATGTTTCTAGCTTCAGAACTGTAATGCAATAAATGCTTTCTCTAGGAGCAAAACTAATCAGTTCATTGCAGAAAATGCTACCACCTCCTTGGCAGATGACCCTATACATCACAAACACTTTGAACATAACAGCTAATGTAGCTTTCTTTTCCATTGTATCTCCTACATGTTGTCAGAGGGCTAAAATGATGGTGGGATTATGTCTTGCTCAGTTACAAATCGTAAATGTCAATGGGTCAATTTCTTCAGATATCCTAAGCACTGAACTGACTCTACTCACAGAACACTCTCCCCCCACCCCAGTTAGATGCAATGGAAAGAGCTCTACCAAACTTTCTCTGGATTACCTAATTAGTCAATAGTAACCAGCCAACCTGAAAATTAGAGTACAATATAGGCAGCGCATGACTGTATTTTTATCTCTTGGCTGTTTAGAAGGGACTGTTGGCATCTTAAAAGAGTCAACACTGCTCAGCTTCAATTTGAATCTACTCTAACCTGAACAGCTACAAGATTTTCTTAAATAGCCTGCAGGAACAGGAACTCTAATGGAAGCCCATATGCTTGCAACTACCTCGGTTAAAATTGCTATCCTTATT